>NW_016808040.1:1245962-1260265 GCF_001698545.2 Rhinopithecus bieti
TTTTTTTTTTTTTTTTTTTTTTGTTCTTCTTCTCCTTTCTTACCATTATTAAAATTGCAGCTATGGATACACACAGACAGGAAGAATGTGCCCAGTGCTTAAGAATATTTAAAGAAAGACCCCCACCATGTCAATGCACATCAGTGGACATGTCACAATGTGCTAGAGACGCCCAATCAATAGTTTACAAAGAAAACAGTCAATATATGAACACTACAGAAGCCCACAGCCAGAGTACCTTATGGAAATGTTGGCAGTTTCTCTAAGGGTGTAAAATGATGTGATTGGGATTTTTTTGCTTCTTTGGCAACTGCAATAGAATAATTTAATTTAATATGGTCATGATCTCAAGAACACAAAGAAAAGAATTAATTTTTCCTCCTAGGGAACTACGGCTCTGGTAGCTCCTTTGGCGCATTTCCTTGGCCTGAGGTACATGATGGGTTGCATCCCCAAAGCTGGCAGCCTCTATGTGGCTAGGCAGCAAAAACCCTCTGATGCAGGGCAGGCAAGTCCCACAACAGGGGCTTAGACCAAGAGGGTTCTTGGTTTCTCCCAGGAAAGAATTTAAGGATAAGCTGGTGGTGTTAGCAACTTTGACTGGAGCAGCAGTAAGGAGCAGCAGCAGAGACACTTCTCCTTGTGGAGCAGAGCTACGCCATAGGCAGTGTGCCCAGAATAGCAGCTCAGAGGAAGTTCTACTGTCTTATTTATACTCAGTTTTAATTACCTGCTAATTAGGGTGTGGTTTATGCATAAATTTCTAGGAAGAGTCGTAAGTTTGGGGTTATGGGGTCACTGCCATGGAAAAGGGTGGTAACTTCTGGGAGCTGCCATAGCAGTGGCAAACTGACATGGCATACTGGTGGGTATGTCTTATGAAAAGCTGCTTCTGCCAGCATTGTTTTAGCTGGTCCTTAATTTGCTCTGATGTCTGAGCCCCACCTCCAGAGTAGAGTCCTGCTTTGTTTTCTACCTCACTGTGTCCTCTGTATGATAGGAGCAGTAACTAATATCGATCATGTGTACTAAGAATTCTAGGCACTGAGCTAAGGCCTAAGATTTACTCTCCACCATACTCTGCAGGAGACTCTACCATAACTATCATAATTAGATAAAGACACGTAGGTTTAGAGGGCTTAGGAGACTGCCCTCAGCCAGAAAGAGAGGAGATGGAGTTTTCAATCCAGTAGAACATTTCAAAGTCCATGCTTTCAAAAGCAAACGCCTCACTATTTATAGTTCTACCAAAATTGCACATTATTCCTCAGGTCATCGAACATCACAGGGTGAAATCTTAAAATATTAGCTTTGTGATAACACTGAAGGGGACAAGATGAAGGGGAAATTCCATAACATCTTGTATTGGAAACCTGGATTTCACGTCAAGGCGTACACATTCACGGGCTCTGAGATCTAAAACAAGTTTCTTATTCTCTCTAGGCCACAGTTTCCTCATCTGTAAAAGAGACACTTATCTGATACCTTTAAGGTAAAAAGATGGAATAACAAATGTGAAAGCTTATAATACACTCTTAAGGGTCATGTGAATATAAGTTGTTGTCTATGAAAAGGAAATGAGGCCTAGAAATATTAACTGGCTTGCCCAGAGCCACAGAACTGGTTAGATGGTTAAGGCCTGAACTGAAAAGTCAAATCTCTTGACACACATTTATAAACTTTTACTCAACAAGCATGCCAAAACTAAATTGAATTAATACCTATTAGTCTTGGGGCCATTATAGGTAAAATAGTAATTTTTAACACTGTGCTTGGCACACTGTAGTTAATAAATGTAAGATATTATAATAATTATTATTACCTTATCTTAACATTGTTCGGAAAAAGAAATTAGATGAGAAATAGAAAAATATTCTTTAAATAATAATATGCTTTACTAATAGTATCAGGCAAAGTTAGGAGATTGTGCTCAGTATCTTGCTCAAATTTAACAACTTCTGACTTAATCACATATGTTGAGTCCAGAATTGTTTGGCCATGATACTATCAGAAAGAGAGCAATTAATTCCTTCTGCAAAGGGAATTACCTTCTGGTCCAACCCAATTTTTAATTTGAGTATGTATCATAACCCCAATCAATGCAGACTTCCAATCTCTTCCTCCTCAGTAGCCAGTGTAGGTTTAAAAGCCTTTAAAGGAAATTCAACTATTTTCACCTGTGTTTGTTGTAACTGTAATCACATCTCTCTCTGTTTGGGACTCAGACAGAGGTGCACCCTTTGTGCAGTGCCAGTAATCCTTTTGTTTGCAACCTAAACTATGTGCTTCTTCAATGGGTCCTTGAGCCAGAGGCCGTTTCCAGGGGTGAAGTGAATGAATCATTCCATAAGGACACCCACTCACACTCTACCTGCTTCAATTGCCCTCAATTTTGTACAGCTGAAGCTGGGTCAAATAAACAACTGGGTAGGCACAGGTACGGATGTGTGGTAGAAAATGGGCAGGAAAATAGGAATTAGCAGTACAATTAGAGTAAAGGCTGTTCTCATTATTTTAGATGCAGGTATTGGCAAGGGCAGAGCTACAATGCACCGTTAGTCCTTTTAAAGAACTTGCCACATCCTCATGAAGTTCCCTATAGTAATTTGATATCCTTATCTCTCACTCCTGGTATAGACCCCAAAACTGCAACCAGGGTTCAATTGTGTCTTGGCAGCTCACCTGTCTCTGCTGCTCCTTGCTGCACCTGAGCTCCAAATAGCTGCCGAACTTCTTATGAATCAGAAACAAATGGGTCTAAATCAATTGGCCTGACTCCTCTCTCTGTAGCAGATGTGTTTCCTCTGTTTAGCCTGCACAAAACAAAAGCCGATATTGGTCTCATGGCTCCTCCATAGTCAGGAGATGGCCACACAGCTGGGTGAAGCCAATGACAGCCTCTCCCTAGAGCTGAGGGCTTTTTCCACTTGTTTTCTTTTTTAATTTGTCGACCTAAGCTGTCTCCCTGCCTTTTGAAAAGGACATAAGAAGTCTGAGCCCAGGAGCTTCCCACCAGTAGTGCCTGCCAGGAGCTGAAAGGACCAATTAGCAGGGTCCCCTATCTGGGATTTCTCCTCCTCTGGCTGACTTGCTGGGGACTCATAAATTACCCATGCTGAGGCAGACGCCAAGACCCTGGACACTTACTCACAGCTCTTCAGACACCACAAACTGAACAGGAGCTTCCCTGTGAGAGGGCCTGCGGGACTTTCACTAAACTTGCCTCAGTGGGAAATCAGTGGTTAACTAGGTCATAGGCAGTTGATGAAATCTCTAAAGGGAGTGAGTGTGCTAGGGACTGGCTTTCTTTAGAAGAGTTGATTCTTTAGTCAAGGAGGGAGGGTTGTAAGAAGCTATAAAAGGGGCCAATGCTTTAAGAAAGAAAGAAGAAAGGGAAGAGAGGAGGGAAGGGGGTGAGGGAAGAATACAGGAAGGGAAATTCTACATTTTAGCTGCTTCTCAAAATAAACAGAGATATTTGGGTGACTTGAGATATTAGGACCTGATATTCATATTAAAGTCTGAATGGGCAAGAATTTAGATATGTAAGTTTACAAGCAACCACCTTATATGTCATTTCCTTTCATTGTGATGGACATAAACTGGGACATAATTGGACATAGGTCCTCTTGTTAAGAATTATATATATATACACACACACACATATAGATAGATAGAGAGAGATAATATATATAGATAATACAGATAAATATATATATGTGTGTGTGTGTGTATTTATATATTTTAAACACGAAACTGTTATATTGGTCTGTTTCCTCAAGTAAAAGATTGAGGAATGTTTTCCCAACACCCTTTGTGTTCTCACTAATAAAATATTAGTTTTCTTTGTATATGTACCTCAAACTTCATTTATTTAAAAACAACTTTCCCATCCTCTCCCTCACTCACTGCTCTGTGGGTCAGTCCCTGACCTAGGGTCATCAAGGACTTTTCCTTCCCATTCTATCCAGTCATGAGTCACATTCTGCCAAATCCATGCCTGTAATGCCCTGCATACTTGTACTCTGAGTGCTTGTGGCCAGTCCCTCATGTCCACTGGCTGGGATGGCTCAGACTGTCGTAATTGGTCTTACTGCTACTGGCTTGCCTCCTTTTCTGTCTTTGCTACACACTACTGTCATAGGTCTCATTCTAAAATACCCTCAGACAACTAACAACAAGTATGGAATATAATCATTAATCACCAATTAGTCATTCAGAACCTTCTACACCTAGACCAGCTTTCCCACCTTGTCTGGATTTCTCCCTTTACCCCCACAAACTGCCTACTTCAGCCACAGTGGGCATACAGTACACTGCATTTCTTCATACTCTGCCCACTCGCTGCACTGCCTTTCCTACTATCTTTACTTCTCTCATGCAGACATCTAAAAAAGATGATTTTAGATTTGCACAAAGGCAAATGTGACCTCTTGTGTCTCACCTCTTCCATCCACTACTGAAGCACCATATCCCCAAGATAAATTTCCTGAACACCCAAATTCAAAATATTCCATTCCTACCTTTCATTTGATTATGTTTTAGTTGTAACCATGCTATAGATCTGTTCTGTCTGGTACAGTAGCCACTAATCACAGGTTCCTACTGAGCTCTTGTAATGTGGCTAGTCCAAATTGAAATGTACTACAAGGGTAAAATGCAGACTGGATTATTATGACTTAATATTTTAAAAATTAAAATATCATATTAACCATTTTATATTGATTACATATTAAAATGATATTTTAGAAAATAATTTGGATTTATTTATCAAAATAAAATGTAATATTGAAATCAATCTCACTTGTTTCTTTTTACCCTTCTAATGTGACTGCTAGAACATTTAAAATTAGATATGTGGCTAAAGTATGCTTCCACTGGGCAAAGCTGCTATAGAACATTTTTACATGTCATCTTACATTAATGTGTTGGCCTCCTTCCCCAGTAGATTGTAAACCACAGGAAGGCAAGAAGCAGGTTATTCTGTTTCATCCACAGTAGTTGCATATGTCAGGAACTCAACAGAAATTATTTGAATGAAATTCCAGATGGAGGTAGGGTGTTTTAGTCCATTCTCACATGGCTATAAAGAACACTACCTGTGCCAGGCCTGGTGGCTCACGCCTGTAATCCTAGCACTTTGGGAGGCCGAGGTGGGAGAATCACCTGAGGTCAGGAGTTCAAGACCAGCCTGGCCAACATGGTAAAGCCCTGTCTCTCCAAAAATACAAAAATTAGCTGGGCATGGTGGCTGCACCCATAATCCCAGCTACCTGGGATGCTGAGGCAGGAGGATGACTTGAACCCAGGAGGCAGAGGAGGTTGCAGTGAGCTGATAAGGTGCCATTGCACTCCAACCTGGGCAACAGAGGGTGACTCTGTCTCAAAAAAAAAAAAAAAAAAAAAAAAAAATACTACCTGAAACTGAGTAATTATAAGGAAATACATGTAATTGACTCAGTTTCATAGGCTTAACAGGAAGCATGGCTAGGAGGCCTCAGGAAACTTAAAATCATGGTGGAAGGTGAAGGGGAAGCCGGCACCTGCTTCACAAGGAAGCAGAAAGGAGTGCAAGCAGGGGAAATGCCAGAAGCTTATAAAACCATCAGATCTCCTAGGAATTCACTCACTATCACAAGAACAGCATGGAGAAAACTGCCCCCATGATCCAATCACTTCCCTCCCTTGACACGTGGGGATTACAACTCCCTCCCTCAACACCTACGGATTACAATTCCAGATAAGGTTTGGATGGGGACGCAGAGCCAAACCATATCATGGGGCCTTTGCCTTTTTTAAACATTTTGGTCTTTAATAAGTTTGCTTGTTATTTGTAATTTCTTTTCTGTTCGTTTCTTTCTATTGGATTTTTTTTTTTTTGGTCCTTTTTTGTTTATTTGCAAAAGTAATTTGTATATTCTAGACACACATTTTACATACTTATGATACAAAGCATCTCCTCTCTGTTTATGAATTGCCTTGTATTCTCTTGTTAAAAGAGAGTTTGTTATGGACAAGAAATTTAAGTTTAATACAATCGAATCTATTGACTTTTATAATTTGTTATCATTTTGAGTGCTATTTAGAAAATACATTATACCTATTCTGGGTCATATATTTCTTTCTAAAATGTTTAAAATTTGACTATCAGATTTAATTTATTGATCTATCCTGAACGAATTTTTGAGATGGTGTGTTCCTTTTTTTTAAATTTAGTATTGCTATGCCACCTCTATAATATCAAATTTAGTGCTATATTTCCAGTAGATAAAAGCAGACTTCACCTACCTAGGAGCTGCTATGAGGGCAAGGTAGAACTGTTTGGATAGTTCTTTTGATAAGTAAAATACAGAGGCTCAGCTTCTATTTGGAGAGAAGATTTAACAACTCCAGGATCAACCCAGTGGATTTTAGAGTTGCACAAAGGCAAATGTGACCTCTTGCATCTCCACCTCTTACATTCAGACTGCAAGCAACCTTAAACCCTCCTTATATAATTTCAAGAATCCTAACGGTGATAGGTTCCTTATTGTCTGTTACCATTGTTTCTCAACTGTGTTTTCACTGTTACTAGGGACTTCTACAAGATAACTAAGGATAGAGGCAAAGAGAGAAAAATAACCTTTCATCTACATGAGACAAGCCAAAAAACTATGTGGAGCTGGTAGATGGGCATATTTTGTGGGTAGAAGATACAGAAACAATTAATCCCTTACCTGTTTTCTAGAAGTTTAACAAAAAGAATGCTTTCAAAAGTTGAAAACTATATTTTAAATATAAAATATAGATAAATATAAAATACAAAATATAAATTATAATATATATCAATCATTATTCTAAAACTAAATTATACTGTTTATATCATTATGTATTTGTATATTATTAATAATTATGGGTATTTTCCCATGCCATAAAATATTCTTTGCACATAAATTATTAAAGATTTGTTCATTGCTATGAATGTTCAAATTCTTTTTTTGATTGTTGTTTTAGTTTATTTTTTCCTCTTCAGAGTTTTTGTCCATTGTAAGTAACAATTAAAAGGTATATGTATATTTTAAACAGATTTTGGTTTATATCATGGTATTTCCTTAGAACAACTTCTGTAAGTGGAGTGATTTGATTAAAGGTAATGTACATTATAAAATCTTTGATACACGCAAGCTAGAGTAAATATATAGACTCATTTTAGTAAAAAAAGCATTTTTTTGCATTTTATTCTTGTTCCAGAATGATGAACTCAACATATTTTCTGTCATATGGCAGAGATTGAAAGATTATATCTTCCTTCCTTTACTGTATGAATTATAATGATTTGGGATCTGTGTTCCAAGGAATAGTGAACTCTATTGCAAAAGAATGCAAAGAGGACAGGATTTAAGGAGGTCAAATAAATCAACAGCACTTGAGAGGGAAAGAGAGAAATGTCAAATAAAAAACAATTCCAGACTGGGGTGTGGTAGCTTATGCCTGTAACATCAACTCTTTGGGAGGCCAAGACAGCAGGATCCCTTGAAGCTAGGAGTTTGAGACCAGCCTGTGCAACAAAGCAATAAAGCAGGACCTATCTCTACAATAAAAAATACCAAATAAACAAATGCATCAGGTGCTGTGGGACACTTGTATTCCCAGTTATTCAGAAGACTGAGCCCAGAGGATCCTTTGAGCGCAGGAATTCAGAGACTGCAGTGAGCTATGATTGTACCACTGCTCTTCAGCCTGAGTGACAGAGTAAGACAAGGGAGCAGGGGAGGGAAGGAAGGAAAGAAGGAAAGAAGGATGGAAGGCAGGCAGGAAGGTAGGAAGGCAGGAAGGAAGGAAGGCAGGAAGGAAGGAAGGAAGGAAGGAAGGAAGCAGTGAGGGAGGGAGGGAGGAAGGAAGGTAGGAAGGAAGGAAAGAAGGAAGGAAGGAAGGAAGGAAGGAGAGAAGGAACGAAGGAAGGAAGGAAGAGAGGAAGGAAGGAAGAAAAGAAAAGAGGGAGGGAGGGAAGAAACAAGGCTACAGGACAGCGGGATGAAAGGTGGTAGGATGATGGGACAATAAATCAGAGAAAGTTTTAAATACAAAAGGGTGGGGGGATTTCTTAACCATTTACTCCTTTATAAGAGCACAGGACTCAAGTAAAATTTAACCCTTTAAGAAGAAAGGACTTTTCTAAAACAAAATGATTAGAGAATGGTGAGATAAGTCAACAGGAGAACAAATAGGTTCCCTGAGAGAATGGACACTGATCCTCATCATCCCTAATTTGAGGCAGAGCCCACAGGAGCTGTAGTGATGACCCCCTGGAACAAAGAGGTTGATAGGTCATCTCTGGTACACTGTCCCAGCACTATGGGATGTGTCTCCTGACTTTGCCTACTGATACGGGTTGGCTGTGTCCCCACCCAAATCTCATCTTGAATTGTAGCTCCCACAATTTCCACGTGTTGTAGGAGAGACTCAGTGGGAGGTAATCGAATCATAGGGGTGAATCTTTCTTCTGCTGTTCTTGTGGTGGTGAATAAGTCTCATGAGTTCTGATGGTTTTATAAGGGAGTGTTTCCCTGCACACGCCCTCTCCTTGCCTGCTGCCATCCATGTAAGACGTGATTTCTTCCTCCTTGCCTTCTGCCATGATTGTGAGGCCTTCCAAGTCATGTGAAACAGTGAGTCCATTAAATCTCTTTCTGTAAAAATTACCCAGTCTCAGGTATGTCTTTATTAGCAGTGTGAAAACAGACTAATACACCTACAATCATCTACTTCTGCAACAGAAGTGAACAAGAGGGAAGCCTGCCTTGCCACAAGACTTACTGGTTCTTTCTGAATCTGTAGACCCCACAAAGCCTAACTTGTAGTTAAACAGACAGACATCCACGTATACAGGCTAACAAGTAGACATACAAGTAAATGAGCAGAATATGATCAGGAACAAATAATTAGGACATCACAGTAGCAAGTAAGAAGGGTGCCTTCTTTAGATAGACTAAAGATCAGTTGGGGAGAGATTATCAAAGGAGGTGATGTTCAGGCTGAAGTCTTAGGGATGAGCAGAGGTGAATCAGGTGGAGAACAGCATTCCAGGTAACTGATGGACACTGAAGCCCCCAGGAAGGCAGAAACAGCCCAGCATTTGATGGAGGAACAGGCTAGTGCAGGGCATTGAGTAAGCAAGATGGCTAAGACCTGAGGCATGAGGATGAGTTTAGTTCATATATCTAAGTGTACAAGAAGTGGTCAAATACAGTCATGCACGCATAACAACATTTTGGTCAAATAACTGTATGTACAGCAGTGGGTCCATAAGATTATAACGGAGCTGGAAATACTCTATTGCCTATATGATGTTGTAGCCATCCTAAAGTCATAGTACAACATATTACTCATGTGTTTGTGGTGATGCAGTTGTAACGAAACCTACTGTGCCAACAGTAGAATAAAAGTCCAGCACATACAATTATGTATTGTCCATACTATTTAATAATGGTAATAAACAACTATGCTACTGGTTTATGTATTTACTAAACTATACTTTTTACTGATATTTTAGAGTATACTCTTTCTACTTATTTTATTTTAAAGTTAACTTTAAAGCAGCTTCAGGCATTTCTTCAGGAAGTATTCTATAGGAAGGTATTGTTATCACAGGAGATGGCAACTCCATGCCTGGTACTGCCCCTGGAGGCCCTCCCAGTGGGACCAGATGTGGAGGGAGAAGACAGTAATATTGATGATCCTGACCCTGTATAGCCCTAAGCTAATGTGTGTGTTTGTGTCTTCATTTGGGGAGGTGTTTGTTTGTTTGTTTGTTTGCGTTAGTCTCACTGTCAACCAGATTGGAGTGTGGTGATGCAATCATAGTTCATTGCATACTCAAACTCCTGGGCTCAAGCCATCCTCCTGCTTTAGCCTCCCAAGTGACTGAGACTACAGGTATGTGCCACTATGCCCTGCTAATTAAAATGTTTTTTTGTTTTGTAGAGATGAAGTCTTGTTATGCTGCCCAGGCTGGTCTCCAACTCCTGGACTCAAATGATCCTCCCACCTTGGCCTCCCAAAGCACTGGGATTACAAACATAAACTCCCATGCCCAGTTGTCTTCATTTTAAACATAAAAGTTTAAAAGTAAAAAAAAATAATAATTTTAAAATTCAAAAGCTTCTAGAATGAGGATGCAAAGAAATAAAATATTTTGTACAGTTCTACAATGTTTGTGTTGTGTTATTACCAACGTACTAAAAGTAAAAAAAAATAAGTTTATAAAAGGAATAAGTTGCAGTAAGCTAAAGTTAATTTAGTGTTGAAGAAATAAATTTTATATAACTTTAGGGTAGCCCAAGTGTACAGTGTTGATAAAGTCCATAGTAGTGTGCAGTTATATCCTATGTCTTCACAGTCTCACCACTCACTGACTCACTCTGAACAACTTCCGGTCCTGTCAGCTCCATTCACAGTAAGTGCCCTATAAAGGTATACCAAATTTTATCATTGATGTCATGTTTGTAGTGCACATTTTCTATGTGTAGATAGGTTTATATAGGTTTAGATACACAAATATTAGCATTGTGTTACAATTGCCTACAATATTCAGTACAGTAGGATGTTGTACAGGTTTGTAACCTAGGAGCCATAAGCTACAACTTATAGCCGAGGTGCGTAGCAGGCTATACTAGCTGAGTTGCACTACTCTATAATGTTCACAGGAGGACAATATCTTCTAACAACGTATTTCTCAGAATATATCCCCATTGTTAAGCAACATATGACTGGTAATTGCATTTTTAAATGAAAGTGTTATATAATTTGTAGTTACCTTCTAATGATGTTTCCAGCTGCCTGTGTCGGGGACAAATTGCAGTGTGACAAAGATAGAAGTGGAAGGTTCTAGGAGAATAGAGATGATGGTTGCTTGAATAACAATTAATATCTTCATGACTGCATCATGTTGTTTTAATTGTTCTATCTTTTTATTACTTTAATGCCTAATGTCTAAGCCTCTCACTATTCTTTTTCAAAATATTGGATATTTTTAGTTATTTTATTTTGGAAATAAATTTAATGATTACTTTATTACAGTTCATACCGCCTAATAGTCATTGAGATTTTGAGCAGAATTACATTAAATTTTTAAATTACTTTGTAGATAATTCCCATATGTATAATATTAAAATGAGTTTTCCAACCATCAGGAATAGATATCTTCATTTACTAATTTTAAAATAATGTAATTTTGGTAGTTTATCATTGACATCCTAGACAAAATTTTTTTTTGCATTTATTTCCAGGTATTTTATATTTTAAGCAAGTCTTACAAATTACATTTTCTCTTTATATTTTCTAATACCATAACTTGGTATAAAGAAAACATACAGATTTTTTGTATGTTGTTATTTTTAATGTTTTTCAAATTACTTTTATTGGATTTTCCAAATAGGTAATCACCTCATTTATCAATATTTATAAATTTCTCTCTAATTTTCCATTTTATCTTATTTTTCATCTTTCAACTTTTATTGCATTCTTATTTAATTTTATTTTATGTATTGATTGATTAGCTTTTTTATTCTGGGTTCAGGGGTACATATCCCAGTTTGTTGTATAGGTAAATTCAATCTCATGTGGGTTTTGTGTACAGATTATTTTGTCACCCATGTAAGAAGCATATTTCTCAATAGGTAGAATAGGTAGTTTTTCAAATATCACCCTTCACCTACCTTCCACACTCAAGTAGGCCCTGGTATCTGTTATTCTCTTCTTTGTGTCCATATGTACTCAATGTTTAGCTTCCACTTACAAATGAGAACATGAGGTATTTGGTTTTCTGTTCCTGTATTAGTTTGCTTAGAATAAAGGCTTCCAGATCTATCCATGTTCGCTGCAAAGGACATGATCTCATTCTTTTTTATGGTTGCACAGTATTCCGTTGTGTATATGTATCACATTTTCTTTATTCAGTCTATACCACTGATGGATTGATGGGCATTTAGGTAGATTTCATATCCAGATTTTCAGTTTAAAATAGTTTGCTATTATAATGAATGTGAATGAATATGCATGCATCTTTATGTTAAAAGGATTTATATTTCTTTAGGTATATACCAAATAATGGGATTGCTGAGTCAAATGGTAATTCTATTTTAAGTTATTTGAGAAATCACTAAACCACTTATGGAAATACACCAGCAGTGTATAAGCATTCCCTTTTCTCCACAACCTCACCAGCATCTGTTATTTTCTGACTTTTTAGTAATAGCCATTCTGAATGGTATGAGATAGTATCTTATTGTGGTTTTGATTTGCATTTGTCTAATAGTTATGTTGAACATTTTTTCATATGCTTTTTGGCTGCATGTATGTCTTCTTTTCAAAAGTGTCTTTTAATGTCCTTTGCCTACTTTTTAATGGGGTTGTTTGTTTTATGATTGCAAATTTGTTTAAGTTCCTTAGATTCCGGATGTTAGACTTTCAGATAGATAGTTTGCAAATATTTTCTCCCATTCAGGTTATTTACTCTGCTGATAGTTTCTTTTGCTGTACAGAAGCTCTTAGTTTAATTAGGTCCCTGTATTAGTCAGGGTTCTCTAGAGGGATGGAACTAATAGAATAGATGTATATATAAAGGGAAGTTTATTAAGGAGTATTGACTCACATCATCACAAGGTGAGGTTCATCTGCAATAGGCCGTCTGCAAACTGAGGAGCAAGGAAGCCAGTCTGAGTCCCAAAGGGGAAGAACTTGGAGTCCAGTGTTCGAGGACAGGAAGCATCCAGCACAGGAGAAAGATGTAGGTTGAGAGACTAAGTCTCTCTAGGCTTTTCAGGTTCTTCTGCTTGCTTTTATTCTGGCCACACTGGCAGCTGATTAGATTGTGTCCACCCAGATTGAGGGTGAGTCTGCCTTTCCCAGTCCACTGACTCAAATGTTCATCTCTTTCGGCAGCACCCTCAGAAACACACCCAGGGACAATACTTTGCATCCTTCAATACAATCAAGTTGATACTCGATATCAACCACCACAGTTCCATTTGTCAATTTTTATTTTTATTGCAATTTCTTTTGAACATCTTTATCCTGAAGTCTTTGCCCAGTCCTATGTCCAGAATGGTATTTCCTAAGTTATCTTGCAGGATGTTTATGGGTTTTGGTTTTAGATTTCAGTCTTTAATCCATCTTGAGTTAATTTTTGTATATGGTGTAAGGTAGGGTCCAGTTTCAATCTTCTAGATATGACTAGCCAGTTATCCCAGCATCGTTTATTGAATAAAGAGTCCTTTCCCCATTGCTTGTCTTTGTCAGCTTTGTGAAGATCAGATGGTTGTAGGTGTGTGGCGTTATTTCTGGGCTCTCTATTCTGTTCCATTGGTCTATGTGTCTGTTTTTGTACCAATACCATGCTGTTTGGGTTACTGCAGTTTTGCAGCATATTTTGAAGTCAGATAATATGATTTCTTCAGCATTGTTCTTTTTGCTTAAGATTGCCTTGGCCATTTGGGATCTTTTTTGGTTCCAGATAAATTTTTAAATAGTTGTTTTTTTCTAATTATGTGAAGAATGTCATTGGTAGTTTGACAGGAATAGCATTGAATCTGTAAATTGCTTTGGTTAGTATGACTATTTTAACAATGTTTATTCTTCCTCTCTCTGAGCATGGAATATTTACTATTTGTGTCATCTCCAATTTATTTGAGCAGTGTTTTGTGATTCTGATTGTAGATGCCTTTTACCTCCTTGATTAACTGTATTACTAGGTATGGTATTCTTTCTATTGTATTACTATGGTATGGTGGCTATTGAGAATGGGATTGCTTTCCTGATTGGGATCTCAGGTTAGGTAGTATTGGTGTATGAGAATGCTACTGATTTTTGCACATTGATTTTGTATCCTGAAACTTTGCTGAAGTTGTATATCAGATCAAGGAGCTTTTGTACAGGGACTGAGGAGTTTTCTAAATACAGAATCATATCATCTGCAAACAGGGATAGTTTGACTTCCTTTCTTCATATTTGGATGCCTTTATTTCATTCTCTTGCGTTCTCATTTTAAAGAGTAGTTTTTTAAATGTGGCAAGAGCTTCCACCATTATGTGTGATGTTGATTCTTGATTTAAAACAAATATCATTTTTAGGAAATATTTTATTTTCATTTCACTAAGCATTTCTTCATTAATATTAAGCTCAGGTTATTTTCATTTGTATTAACATTTAGACATGAATTTTAATTATAGTTGCTTAAAACATCTTTCATTTATCTGGTTTAAGGTTAATGTTATATTAATATAATGAATTAAAAGTTTTATCTTCTAATATCACACAAAGTTACC
>NW_016808040.1:1260302-1263570 GCF_001698545.2 Rhinopithecus bieti
CCACCATTATGTGTGATGTTGATTCTTGATTTAAAACAAATATCATTTTTAGGAAATATTTTATTTTCATTTCACTAAGCATTTCTTCATTAATATTAAGCTCAGGTTATTTTCATTTGTATTAACATTTAGACATGAATTTTAATTATAGTTGCTTAAAAACATCTTTCATTTATCTGGTTTAAGGTTAATGTTATATTAATATAATGAATTAAAAGTTTTTATCTTCTAATATCACACAAAGTTACCTTTTTTGTGAAAGTTAGAAATAACTTACTCATTGAGACATTTAAGTTAGCTAACATTTTAGAAAGTGATGATTTGAAAGATTTTTCCATTTCTTTTGTAATTTTCCATTACCAAAATTTCCTATTTGTACCTGGGTCTATTATAATTTTTTTGAAAAATATTAATTTTCTCCATATATTCAAATATAATGGTATATATTTTTTTCATTCTGTTATTATTTTCATTTCATTATCTGTCCATATGTTTATTTCTCTGGCTATATTTTAATATTTATGTTCTCATATTTTTATTACTTATTCAGAATTTTGCCTCCGTTTTCAAAGAAACTACACTAATATATTACCTTTAGCTTTTCTGCTTTCTTAGCTATTACTTTTTTATTTTAGCTTCATCCCATTTTATCAAAATTTCAAAAGTGCATACTTTGATGACATAATTGTTTAGAGAAATGTTTTATAATTTTCATGTAGTTGCACTTTTCTTTTTTAACTTTCACTATTTATTTTAAGCTGTGTTTTAATTGAATCTCTGCATAAGATTCAGATGATCTCTGGGTCTTTATATTCTACCCAAAATAGAAAGTTTTCAAGTATATATGACATCAATTTATAATTTTGTCTCCTTAATCTGTTAAAGACTGAAGGTTGTATTAAAATTTCCCACTATAGCAGTTTTTACCATATATATTTTACTTATTTTATAGTAGAATGATAATCCCATGGTAAACTGTACCCTGAATTTTAGAGATTTTTTTAACACGGGATGATTCCCCCAGATGTCTACACAACTCATATTTGTATAGAGATCACTGCTTATTTTCCCTTCTTTCCTTCCTTCCTTTCTCCTTTCCTCCCTCTCTCCTTCCCTCCCTCTCTGCCTGCCTGCCTGCCTTCCTTCCTTCCTTCCTTCCTTCCTTCCTTCCTTCCTTCCTTCCTTCCTTCCTCCCTGCCTTCCTTCTTCTCACCTTGCTTTCTGTCTTTTATTCTCAAGGTATGCTTTCCATTCTGCCCCTTCTGAATCTCTTAGTTTAGGTATGTACTTTTCAAAGCTTTATTTTATTATATTAATCTGAAAGCTATGGTCTAAAAAATCAGTTGAAATTCTTATTAACTGTATTGTCCAAATGGGTATTTTTAGTTTACATCATATGCTTAACGCTCGTTATGCATTCTTGCTCTGTTCTTGATTTTCTATCCTTTGCTAAATGAACTGTATTTTACCTCCATATTCTGTTTCCTGCCCAGAATTTTGGAAGTACACATTTCACTTTAAATTCTACTTGTAGCTATTTTTAAGTTTTGAAAGATAAATATGCACTTTATCCTGTTTTTCTCTATTATCAATTTGTCTTACTGATATTGACTGTTAGCATTTATTTAAAATATGGAAGCATGAGATTTACCAAAACTCTTAAAATTATGATAGTTTTCCCCGTAAGATGTTAAACAATACTAAAAGTTCAATGACTTGAAAATAGGATTCTATTGTGGAATACATATCTAACTGGTGGGAAGCAGGAACAAATTAAGAAACAGCCTCAGGAGTTCCAGAGAATTAAGTAGATAAGGATGCTATCATTTCAAATAGGAGAAAAAAAATGATGAATTATCCAATAAACGATATTGAGGGAGATAATTATTTTTTCCACACAACGTGTAGATGAGGGAGATAATTATATATTTGGGAAAAAATGTTAAGTCTAGGCACTATATCAGCAGCATATATTCTAATGAAACGAGACAAGTTGACAAATAAGATGATTCCAGTCATTTCTAAGAACACAAAAGAAACTAAAAGGATGGAGAGGGGGACCAAGTTAGGGATAGTGGGGAATTTCAATAGGACGGCTCCAAAAGATTTTTTAGCAAAAAATCAGGAAATCGAGATACTTAGGAGAAACCCATCATATACAATTTGGGAAGTATATTCTAGGCCTAGGATCCATAAGTGCAAAGACCCTGCAGTAGAAATGGGCACAGGAGGCTTGACTACTGAATGAAGGCCAGTTTTGCTGAAGCTGAGGGAAAAAAGTGAAGACCAGAAAATTAAAGTCGAATTAAAACAACAGTCATTTTAAAGCCATATTGGCAAAATTTATTTCATAGCTAATACCCAGTTTGGCAGCCATGTGGGAAAGCAATCACTGTTATAAATTCTTAGCTAGATTGTAGATTGGTAAAATCTACTTGGTGAACAATGGACTACATCCATCCAAATATGGAAATGTATATCTCTTCACTTAAGTAGCCCTTCTTCTTAACCTTTATCTGACAGAAAAACTCACACAAATAAGCAAAAGTATATCTATTGCCACATTTGTCATACCAAAAAATGGAGACAGGTATGTTATGGTGCAAACAGTAGAGTGGAAAGCAAGAAGACTGTTAGAATAATTAGAGAGATCTACCTATATGTATTAACCTGGAAATCTTCTCACCATACATTTGTAGTTCTTGTTTTTCTTTATTTAAAATTGACTTTTGCCATGTACCTTTAAGTGGAAAAACATTAGAGGAACAGTAACTATCCTCAACTGTCACTGAAAAATATAATTTATTTTATTATATACAAATATATATATGCAATATTGTATATTTATGTATGAATTTGACAGTGAAGCAAGTCTAGAAATCTAAAATCAGTATGTGCTGTAACAAAGACACAAGTTTTCTCTTTCATATTTTGAGTGTTATTTCTGACTTTTTAAAAATTATACTTTAAGTTCTAGGGTACATGTGCACGACGTGCAGGTTTGTTACATAGGTATACATGCACCACGTTGGTGTGCTGCACCCATTAACTAGTCATTTATATTAGGTATATCTCCTAATGCTATCCCTTCCCCCTCCCTCTCCCCACAATAGGACCTGGTATGTGATGTTCCCCTTCCTGTGTCCAAGTGATCTCATTGTTCAATTCCCACCTATGAGTGAGAACATGCAGTGTTTGGTTTTCTGTTCTTGCGATAGTTTGCGGAGAATGATGGTTTCCAGCTGCATCCATGTCCCTACAAAGGACA
>NW_016808040.1:1263592-1271961 GCF_001698545.2 Rhinopithecus bieti
ATTTCAGCTTTCTACTTATGGCTAGCCAATTTTCCCAGCACCATTTATTAAATAGGGAATCCTTTCCCCATTTCTTGTTTTTGTCAGGTTTGTCAAAGATCAGATGGCTGTAGATGTGTGGTATTATTTCTGAGGGCTCTGTTCTGTTCCATTGGTCTATATCTCTGTTTTGGTACCAGTACCATGCTGTTTTGGTTACTGTAGCCTTGTAGTCTGACTTCTGTGTTACAAAGATTCCTCATTGTCCCAAAGTCCTTAATTGAGGCCTAGAGTTTCCCCACATTTGGAGGGAGCAGTGCCATCTTACTCTGTGGGTGGGTACTGACTACTCTCAGAATTTGCCTCTCAGGTGCTAAGATGAGTGATTGATTGGCGTGCATTCCTACTGTCAGTTAAAAACCTGAGGTGTGTGGAAAGGAGGGCACATCTGTGTATAGGAAGGTCTTAATTGTGTTATTTCTTCTTCCAGAAGCCAGCTTTATTTGGTAGCTGAGTTTCATTTAAAAAGTCATCAAACTATATTATTGTCAGATAATAAGCCTTTAGGGAGAAAGCAAGGTAGCCCCTATGTTATGATTTCATGGTTAGCATGTTCCCCACCCCACCAAGCACTGAGCTTAATCATTCTTCTTTTTAGTGAATAAAATGTCTTTCTTAGAAAAGCAAAGTTTCTCTAAATTCGTGTCTGAAAAGATTGTTTTTTGTTTGTGTGAGGAAAAAAACTTTTTTTTTCATATGTC
This sequence comes from Rhinopithecus bieti, assembly GCF_001698545.2. Classification (NCBI taxonomy): domain Eukaryota; kingdom Metazoa; phylum Chordata; class Mammalia; order Primates; family Cercopithecidae; genus Rhinopithecus; species Rhinopithecus bieti. The sequence continues at coordinate 1,264,333 of NW_016808040.1, forward strand.
TTCAATTAGCTTTTGGATCCTAGAGTAAGATTTCATTTAGCATTTAATGGCAGTACACAGTTAAAACATTCTTAAGTGATTATAAGAAAGTGCAACAAAGCATTATGTTCAGAACTTTCACTGTCAACTTCTCAGAATGAACAACTCCCATCTCCATTACCCCTCTATTACCAAAAGAAAAAAAAATAAGAGTGAAAAACAAAGTGTATTGCTATAAATACCACTTTCATTTCTTTTATCAGATACTCTTCACTTCCAGGTAAATGGCAATTGGTTTTATTCACTCAGTCAACAAGGAATAAAGCAGAAAGGGTCTGCAGTTTTGAATAACACTATTTTAGGCAAACTGGAGATATATCACACCCCAAAGCTCACCAGCTCATACATCCTGTTTGCTGCTGTATTGTTTTAAATAAGCAAGGACCTTCATAAACTGACTTCTCGTATATGTTTTGCTCAGCTTCCTGGTGTATCTACCCTAAGTCTATTAAATTTGCCTGTGTTTTTTTTTTTCTTGTTTTTGACACAGTCTCACTCTGTGGCTCAGGATGGAGTGCACTGGCGTGATCTCTACTCATTGCAACATCCACCTCCCAGGTTCACGTGCCTCAACCTCCTGAGTAGCTGGACTCCAGGCATGTGCCATCACGCCTGGCTAATTTTTGTATTTTTAGTAGAGGCCAGGTTTTGCCATGTTGGCCAGGTTGGTCTGAAACTACTAACCTCAAGTGATCCACCTGCCTCAGCCTCCCAATGTGCTGGGATTGCAGGCATGAGCCATCGTGCCTGGCCTTAAATTTATCTTCTAACAGTCTTGCAAACACTCTTTCACACCTTGCCATTTCTATGTCTTTTCAGGCTTTACATCATTGCCAGAATGCGTACCTTTTTATCTTCCACTTAAATGAATCCTTCCCATTCATCAAGGTCCTCTCAATATTCATCTGCATATTGAAGCATGATTCACATCTTTATTCACCTTCCTTTCACTTTAATTTGTGCAGCACTTAGTTCATACTGTATTATTCCAATGAGTAATCATATATTGTCATTTTATGTTGTTCAACTTTCCTTGCCATCACAGACTGTGAGATCTACCAAGGTACAGATAATACACCTTGGGAATTCTCTCCAGAAAAAAAGACACAAGGTATACATTTATTAATAAATAGCAGAGACATTAATTGATTACCTCATTCATTCCAGAAAATGATGGCTCCTCAAGTATGGCTACTGCAGTGACTCTGCTGGTAGATGAGTGCACCAGTGTAGTCACTGCAATAGCCGTGCTTGAGGACTATGGGGACTGCTCAAATCAGGTCACCTGGGGACTTTTGAAATCATACGTAATCCCTGTGTCCTCTCATTCTTCCTCCATGTCTCCACTGTGTCAATCTGATGACTCTCCTTAGGAGGACATTCTTTGCGGGAATCAACACAGTGATGGAAATGTGCCATTGCCTTCTATGTGGTAGAGCATAAAGAAGGTTTAACCACCCAGCTGAAGCACAGAACATGTGAAGCAGAGTAATGGTATAAATATATGAAGGATATTTTGTTTCCTACTCCTTAATGAGAAATTCTTACCTGTGGCGAATTTGGAAACACGATACACCAAATTACAGAAGGCCCTGGATAACATGTGAGCATTCTGCTTACATTTTTACAAGATACATCTTGCTTTGGACCTTGGCTTTTTTCATGGAAAAAAATATTAAAAATATATCTTTGAGATTTCCATATTAATGTTTAAAAATTATGTTATTTTACTACTTCATGCTTATTAGGTGTTATTTTCAGGAAAGTGGGAAATAATTGTTGGCTAAACAGTGGAGAAGTCAGAAATTTTGTATACTGTTAGTAGAAATGTAAAATGGTGCAGTCACTGTGGAAAACTGGTGATTCCTTTAAAGGTTAAACATAGAATTACTGTATGATCGATGAATTGCACTTCTTGGTGTATACCCAAAAGAATTGAAAGCAGAGACTCTAAGAGATATTTGTACACCCATGCTCATGGTCACATTACTCATAATAACCAAAAGATGGAAGAAACTCAAGTGTCTATGAGATGAATGGATAAGCACAGTGTGGTATAAACATATAATGGAATATTATTCAGCCTGAGAAAATGAATGAAATTCTAACTCATGAAACAAAATAAATGAACTTTCAAAACCTGGTAAGTGAAATAAAATAGACATAAAAGGGCAAATATTGTATGGCTCCACTGATCTGAGGTACCTAGAATAGACAAACTCATACAGACAGACAGTAAAATGAAAGGTTACTTGGGGTTGGGGAAGTGAGGGGTAGAGAATTATTGCATAGGGGCTATAGAGTTTCTGTTTGGGATAATAAAACATTTCTGGAAGTGCATAGTAGTGATGATTGCATACATTGTGAATGGCCTAAATGCCACTGAATTTGTACACTTTAAATGGTTTAAGTATGTTTTACTACAATAAAACAAATATTTATTTTATTTTATATTTATTTTATTTTATTTTATTTTTTTTTTGAGACGGAGTTTCGCTTCCTGTCGCCCAGGCTGGAGTGCAGTGGCCGGAATCTCAGGCTCACTGCAGCTCCGCCTCCCGGGTTTACGCATTCAACTGCCTCAGCCTCCCGAGTAGCTGGGACTACCAGGCCCCGCCACCTCGCCCGGCCTTAGTTTTCCTGTATTTTTTCCTAGTAGAGACGGGGTTTCCACCGTGTTAGCCAGGATGTCTCGATCTCTGACTCCGGATCCGCCCGTCTCGGCCCCAAAGTGCTGGGATTACAGCTTGAGCCACCGCGCCCGGCCAAGCAAATATCTATTTTAAAATGTCTTATGGATTCTATAGGACTAAGTTGGATGTTCTTACTTGTTTATTTTTTGTTTTATTTTTGTTGCTATTTTTGTTCCAACTGTGCCTACCCCAGAATGATTTTATAGGTCATATTTATTTCTATTTATGTCTTCTAAGTTCCCATGCATGAAAAACTTAGTCCTTTAGTCTGCCCATCTGCCTCCATTAAATGTGCTCACCTGGCAATCTCTATCATATCATTGCCTCACTTTTCTACGGTGTGGCTACAATACTCCTTCACTCCTAACCACACTCCAGATGTTCAATTTAATGAAGTGGCTACCTCAGACACATGCAAACCGAAAAGAATTGCATTATAATTAGGAATCTGATTATATTGCAAATGAAATGAGACTCTGTACTGTTGCTTTCTCATAAAATATATGTTTCTACTTAATTCAATCAAGATTTCATAGGTTTAACTATATTTCCTCATTTTAATCTTATCTCACTGTTGACAACCAAGCTGTATTGAGTCTGAGTTTATATTTTAAGGTAATTATTTTCATTCCAATAAGTCTTCTTCTCCGTAATTATCTAACTAATGAAGAGGTGGATCTTCAACTCAGGCAAGTCTATTCAGATTACATTGTCTGACAATCTGACCAACAACTTTATGCTACCTATTTCTGTGTTTCTCAGGTAAATACTTATTCATTCTCAGGTAACATTAACCATTCTAATCAGTTCCAGTATTTTCTCTTGTAACTAGAAGCTAAAGTGATTATGCTTTTGGCCTAGTTACCCCAGAAACATCTCTTCAATGACTGTCTAAAAGTTCTTTATACTTTGTAGAATTTTCTAGACTTCTATCCATTTTCTGGAAAAGAAATTGAGTCAATGTTCTCTTATCATAATCAATATATTTATTTTATTCACCATTGTTAAACACCATTTTAAATCTTATAGCAGAAGCAAACTGATTAGAAAGTCAAATTTATTGCATAACAACAAATTTGACTTTAGTTACACAGCTATTTACCCATAGTGTTAACTTCGAAATTTCATTAACTCAATGTGACTCCAAGGAGTAAATATTAAGCCAATACATGTTGATAGTAAAAGCTTTTAAGATCTCCTTGCAATAAATGAAAACTTTTATTGTGACAGGAGAGCACATTACCATCAGCCATAGACACATTATCTGAGGAGGGGGTATAATGAAGAAGGAAAGGGAAGAATTTCAATTAAATAAATCAGTCATCACAAATTAAACAACAATAACAGTAAAACATAAGTCTGCAATTTGTTTCATTAGGTATATGAAACATAAACTCTATCCCAAAGGCTCTTAAAACATAGTGGGGGAGATAAAACAATGTGAACAAGCAGGTTGCCCTTTTTCATTGCTGTGGGGTTCACAGAAGAAAGCTCTGAGACAGTCAAGGCCCAGAAATGGCTTTGCTAAATTGTTAGGTACTCCAGCATCATCAAGATGGATAGGATTGGATTAATGCAGAGGAGGGTGTAACACCCAAGAAAGGGAAAGATCCGCAGGATTTGGGGGCTGTGGCAGATTTGATGTGACTGGAGGTGATTAAGACCATCAGGTTGATAGGAGGAATTGATACTAAATAGAGTTATCAGTGACTCAGATGTAGTGAAGTGACTTGTGCAGACAACTTGTGCAGAAAGCCTGTATACGGCTTTGAAGTCCAAAAGATCAAACTCTGTGTTTGAGCAGGGGAGGCACCATTTTTAGGGTACACTTTTGGAGAACAAATCTGCTGGCAGCAAGAAAATATTTTGAAGAGAGAGACTATGGAAGACAACAGAAAGAGGAAAGGGAAGAAGTAAGGATGCCCAGTGTGACCTCATCACCATGACTTTCCTGGTGGGGTGGAGTAGATGGAGAAAAGTACATCAGGTTCGCAATTTTGTGTATGTGGTGGGTAAAGCATTTTGTCCCCCTGTTAATTTTTTTTCCATACTATCTACCTCGATATTTCATAAACTAGGATTTATGGCCAGATTCAGTGGCTCACACCTATAATCCCAGCCCTTTGGGAAGCTGAGACGGGAGGACAACTTGAGCTCAGGAGTTAAAGACCAGCCTGAGCAATAAAGTGAAACCTTGTTTTGCAAGAACTAAAATAAAGAAATTAACCTGGCACAGTGCCATGTGCCTATGGTTCCAGCTACACAGGAGACTGATACGGGGATATCACTTGAGCCTAGGAGGTCAATGCTGCAGTGAGCCATGATTGAGACATTGCTCTTCACTCTAGGTGACAGAGTGAGACTCTGTCTCAAAAAAAGAAAAACAGGATATGTATTAGTTTGTATTAGTTCATTTTCACACTGCTGATAAGGCATACCTGAGAGTGGGCAATTTACAATACAAAGAGGTTTATTGGACTTACAGTTTCATGTGACTGGGGAGGCCTCAAGATCATGGCAGAAGGTGAAAGGCAAGAAAGATCAAGCCATGTCTTACATGGATGGTGGCAGGCAAAAAGAGAGCTTGTGCAGGGAAACTCCCGTTTTTAAAACCATCAGATCTTGTGAGACTCATTCACTATCATGACAGCAGCACATAAAAGACCTGCCCTCAGAATTCAGTCACCTTCCACTGGGTTCCTCCCATGACATTTAGGAATTATAAGAGTTATAATTCAAGATTAAGATATGGTTGGAGACACAGCCAAACCATATCAGGATATATTATATTTTCCAATGGGGAAGTTCTTGAAGGTTAAGATCTATGGCTAAATAATTCTTTGAACTTTTCTTGTTTATTTTGTTAGTCCATTTTCTTCAATTTATCGTAAGTATGAATAAAATTTTTTAAAGGTACAAATAATCCTTTACATTTTAATACATATGTAAGATTAAGTCAAAGAAATATTTTAAAATAGCAACAATAATATAATAGCTAACATCTATTGATGTTAACTATGTACCATCTAATATTCTAAGCATTTTCCCTGTAAAATCTTATTTAATTAGCACAAAAATCTCTGTGAGACAAGTACTATTGTTGTTCCTACTTTATAGATGAAGAAACCAAGACACAGAAAGAATTAATCTGTAAAAGATGTCAGAACTAGGAAGTGATGGAATCAGGAAGAGAGCCTGGACAGCCTGCCTTGTGACTCACAGGTCATCTGGCCACAAAAGCAATGCAATAGTAAACAAAATCCAAGATCAAACCGCAAAGCATAGGTACTCCATTAATCAATAACAATAAGAGGAATAATTGGGACGCTATACAGTCCTTTACAAACTCTTTTACCAACATATTGTTGCTTGAGATTTTCACCACTTAAGAGGAGAAACTGAAGCACCGAGGAGAACTAAGACTACTTGATAGAATCTTCTCAAAGGATTGAGTTTAAGCTTGAAGTTATTTCAGTGCTTCAACACTCTTCTACTTTACTTAGCATACACACAATTACCACCAAAATTTAGCAAGTAACATAAAAAATGTGAAATGTTCCCAAAGACAGAAAAGTCACCAGCAATCAAAACTGAAAGGAATGTCAAAACTAACAAATAGCACCTGCAGAAAATGAATAAATTAGGTACTTATAATGCTTTATTATTTTAAATTATGGCACCACTAACTGAGCTAGGAAGGCTTTTTTTCTGATTATTGTATCTTTAAAAATATGAATTCCATCTTGACTGCCTCTTTAAATAAGATTAATTCATAGCTTTCCCCATTTAATTGCTTTATCTGTTTTGGTCCATTAGATTCTATTGGAGAATATAGTTTTTATGATAAATTAAATTCTAGGGTTTTATTTTGACATCTAAGTTAATTTTAATTCTGGAAAAGTTCTGCCCTACGCAATTTAGTTCTTTCAGAAGTGCTGAAAAAAATGAGAGTTGCATCATTGTAAGTTTTCTATAAAACAGGTATTTTACAACCAGCCTGGCTGGATTTTCTTTGTTTTTTCTTAGGCCTTAGACCTTAGCCACTCCAATGAAAGCCTTCTCTGAGGGATGCTTGCATATTAGCTTTTCCTAAAATTTCCAGAGAACGATTTCATCACAGGAAATTGAGTGTTTAGTACATGCCTGCCTATCAGGACGGATTGAATCTCTGATATAGTTTGGATGTTTATCCCCTCCAAATTTCATGTTGTGTTTGACCATCAGTGTTGGAGTTGGGGCCTGGTGGCAGGTGTTTGGAGCATGAGAATGGATCCCTCCTTAATGACAGTCCCCATGATAACGAGTGGAATCTCACTCTTGGTTTCCATGAGACTTGATTGTTGAAAGCGTCTGATACCTTCTCCACTCTCTTTCCTCCTCTCTTGCCATGTGATGCCTGCTGTCCTTTCTCTTCTTCTATGAGTGGAAGCTTCCTGAAGCCTTCACCAAAAGCAGATGTTGGCAGCATGCCTTTTCTAGAGTCTGCAGAACCGTGAGCCAAATAAAACACTTTCCTTTATAAAGTATCCAACCTCAGGCGTTCTTTTGTAGCAATACAAATGGACTAAGACAATGTCCATGCTACTTTCACTTGAGCAAATAAAAATGCATTTGAAATTTCCGTATAAGCCATTGTCTATGAATTAGTCTGGGTTTGGCCATGGCCATGGAATCAGAGCCACTCTAACAATTAGAGGGATAAACAAACTTAATATAGGAATTAGGGCTAACACATACATTAAAAAAAAAGCAGGGAGGATGAAAGTCCAGAAGGCTGGAGAAACAGTCCTCCCACTAGCACTAGCCAATATACAGTTTTGACATATAATAGAAGCTTAATAAATATTTGAGGGATAAATGAAGATTGGATTTCAATTAACATATATATATATATATA
>NW_016808040.1:1272230-1314460 GCF_001698545.2 Rhinopithecus bieti
ATATATAAATAAATATATATATATATATATATATATTTTTTTTTTTCAGAAGAAAGGCAGAAATATATCTTTAGGCTGCGAGTAAACTCCTTGTCATGGATAGTTCCCCAGTGCTAGGTAAGAGCATCACAGTTAGTGGTTAGATACCTAATCAAGAGTGCTTTACAGAGGTCTCAAACCAAAAACTTAACTTTGGAACATTAGGAACTAGGAAAAGAAGGGCAAACTAAACCCAAGCAAGCGAAAAAAGGAAATAAAAAATAATAGAGCATGATAAACAAACTATAACATTGAAAAATTGATAGAGAAAATCATAAACTCAAAAGTTGATTTTTTTGAAAAGATCAACGTAATGGATCAACTTTTAGCTACATACGATTAAGAAAAAAAAGGCCTGGCACAGTGACTTTAACAGAGTTTCTCTTGCCTTCTTTCCGGCAGCACTGTTTCGTAGAGCCACTACTAAAATTCAGAGCAGGCCAGAAGAGCAAATGATAAACTTTCTCTAGTAAAAACAAAGGAGAAGGCCGGGCGCGGTGGCTCACGCCTGTAATCCCAACACTTTGGGAGGCCGAGGTGAGCGGATCACGAGGTCAGGAGTTCGAGTCCATCCTGGCTAACACTGTGAAACCTCGTTTACTAAAAATACAAAAAATTAGCTGGACACGGTGGCACACACCTGTAGTCCCAGCTACTTGGGAGACCGAGGCAGGAGAATTGCTTGAACCCAGGAGGCAGAGGTTGCAGTGAGCCAAGATCGTGCCACTGCACTCCAGCCTTCATGACAGAGCAAGACTCCATCTAAAAAAAAAAAAAAACCTAAGGGAAAAATAAGACAAAAGACAGAAGTTACTAAAATCAGAAATGAAAATGGGAACATTACTACCAGTTCTAGAGAAATTAAAAGGGGTTATAAGACAGTAATGTGAACAATTACACGCCAGCAGATTGGATAACTTGGATGAAATGAACAAATTCCTAACAAATTCTAAATCAGAAATAAATAAAAACTATGAATATATCTATAATGAGTAAAAAGAATGAATCAGTAATTACAAATCTCCTGACACAGAAAAGCCATGGACCTGTTAGATTTACCAGTTAATTTTCCAAACATTTAAAGAACTAACACCAATCCTTCTCAACTTTTCAAAAATATGATGAGGAGGAAACACTTTTTGATTTATTTGATGAGGCCAACATTAACCATGATACCAAAGAGACTATAAGAGAAGGTCAACATGCCTTATGAATATTGATTTTAAAAATTCTCAACCACATACTAGCAAACTTAATTAAGCATTAAAGGGATTATACATTATGACCTAGCAGAATTTATTCTTGGAATGCAGGGATGAGTCAATATAGAAAAATCAATTAATGTAATATATCACATTAACGGAATGAAAGAAAGGAATCATATGATCATCTCTAATAATGCAGAAAAGCCATTTGAAAATATGTAACATCATTTTTTTCATTAAAACACTTAACAACAAAGGAGTAAAGGAAAACTACTTCAACATAACAAAAGCCATACATGAAAAGTCCCGAGCAAACCTCACACAAAATAGTTAAAGATTGAAAGCTTTTCCTGTAAAATCAAGAACAAGACAAGAATAACCACTTTTACCACTGCTATGTAATATAGTACTAGAAGTTCTAGCCAGGGCAATTAGGCAAGAAATATCACACACACACACACACACACACCTGTTAGAACTAATAAATTCAGCAAAGTATCAGAATACAAAATCAACATTCAAAGATCAATTGCATTTTATACACTAACAATGAGCAATCTGAGACAATGAAATTATAATAACAATTCCATTTATAGTAGCATCAAAAAGAAAAAAAGCTTAGAAATTAACAGTGGAGGTGAAGGACCACCATATATTGCTAAAAGAAATTTAAAAAGACATAAATAAATGAAAATACATCCCATGTGCATGAACTGGAAGACCTAATATTGTTAAGAAACCAATAGCACCCAAAGTTATTTACAGATTTAATGCGGTCCTTATCAAAACCGCCATGATTTTTTTTTTTTTTTTTTTTTTTGCAGAAATATAAAACTTATCCAAAAATCAATATGGAATCTCAAGGGATCTCAAATAGCCAAAACAACCTTGAAGCAGAAGAACAAAACTGGAAGACTAAAACTTTCTAATTTTAAGACTTACTACAAACCTAAAGTAACTAAAACAGTGTGGTATTGACATAAAGACAGAAATATAGACCAATGGAATACAATAAAAAGCCTGGAAATAAATGCTCACATATATGGTCAAATGATTTATGACAAGAATGCCAAGACCATTCTATGGAGAAAAGGCAATCTTTTCAGCAAATGGAGCTGGGAAAAACTGGATATTCACATACAAAAGATTGAAGTCAAAACTCTTCCCTCACATTATATACGAAAACTAAATTAAAATGAATCAAAGACCTAAATGTATAATTATATAACCCCTAGAAAGAAAACACAGGGAAAAAAAAGCTTCATAAAATTAGATTCAATTATTTTTTGAATATGGCATAGTGAATTTTTTTGAATATGAGACGAAATAAATATGTAATAAAGGAAAAAATAGATAAATTGGACTTATGAATTTTTAAATGTGCATAAAAACGCTATCAATATAGTAAACAGGCAACTTATAGAATGAGAGCAAATATTTGCACATTATATATCTGATGAAGGATTAAAATTGAGAATAGGTAGAGAACTCCTAAAATACAACAACAAATAAATAAATGACCAGATTCAAAAATGGGTAAAAGACTTGAGTAGACATTTCCCCAAGGAAATGTCTCAGCATCCCCAAGGAAAGATGCTCAGCATTAGAGAAATGCAAATAAGAAACTGCAACAAGATACCACCACACACCCATCAGGATAGCTACTACTGGGTGAAAAAAAAGTAAAAACAAAATAATAATAAGTTCAGGCAAAGTTGTAGAGTATTTGAAACCCTTGGGCATTGTTAGTTGAAAGTAAAATGGTAGAACCACTGTAGAAAGCAGTATAGCAATTCTTCAAAAAGTTAAAAGTAGAATTACCATATGATCCAGAAATTGCTCTTCGGGGTTTATACCCAAAGTAATTTAAAGAATATGCAAAGAGATATTTGAATACAAATGATTACAGAAATACTACTGTTTATAATAGCTAAAATGTAGAAGTACTCAAGTATCTATAGTAGGAATGAAAATGCAAAATGTAGGCTGAGGTATGAGAGAATTGGGAGTTACTGTCTAATGGGTACAGAGTTTCAGTTTTACAAGATAAAAAAATTCGGCAATAGATGGTGGTGATGGTTACTCGGCATTATGAATATTTAAAATCACCAAATTGTACACTAAAAATGGTTTACATGGCAAATTTTATGTTGTGTATATTTTTGCACAAATAAAAAAGTGGGAAAGAATCTTCTATGACATCTGAAAAACGTCACCAAGGAAGAAATTTCCTGTGTTTTCAATATTGATGGAACTGGCAAGTTTTGTAAAAGCATGCATGACATAATATCATTACAAGAAATATATAACTAGTTTTAGATCTTGGAAGACTGACTCATATTCCTATTTGATAGAAACATTTCTGAGGACACTAGGCTTAAAATCTTTTTGTAGTCACCTTGAGCGTTCAAACAGCCCTTCAAAACTCGTCTTTTAACCCAATAGACATTTAATCCTATACTAAGTTATGGGTTATTTTAAATTGTTGTCTTGAGTTATTATTCCCTTGTACAATCAATTAACTTTGCATAGGGGTGATATTTTTTCCTTTAAGAACTTAAGTAACTTGAAGTTAGGAATAAAATGTAATAACATTTATTTGATATTGGGTTTTGTCCAGTCCAATTCAGTATGTAACAAGTAGTCAAGATATATCTTTAAGTCAATTATTGATTATTTAACTTATCTCAATCAGGTAAATGGTTTAGTGACTAGTGTGCGTTCAGCACTGTTCTATGTGCTGTTGGATGACAAATCTATGCATGCTCCAGCATATTTGGAGAAAGAAGAGTGATGTCTCAAGGTTTCTCATCAAACACAAGGAGGTATTTAGAAATGTCTACAGTGCTTTTGGTTTTCACAGTGATGGGGCACATTGAAGCCATTAAATGCTAGAAATTTAGGGATGATCAATATCCTGCAATGTGTGGGACAGTCCCACAAAAGTAAGAATTATGTTGTCCAAGATGGTAGTAGCACTCTTAGTTGAGAAACCCTGGCTGGGTATTGTGGGAATTAGTTAGAGTTATGTGAAACGATAACTCATGCTGAAAAAGTAGGTTGTTATCCTTTAGACAATGGGAGCTATCAAGTGTTTTTAAGCATGGGAGAGACTTGATTAGCTTTTGATTTTAGAAAGGAAACTGAACATATATAGGCAGAAATAAGACACAGGAAGACCACATAGTGGCTAATGTCAGTAGTGCAGCTAAGGAGTTGTTTCTTGTTTCTCATCTTGGTGTAGCTCTGCCCAGGGCATTGTAAGATGTAAAATCATAATTTTTTTTTAAATAAGCAAGAAGAAGAGATTCTAGCAGAAGTGGCAAACCCATCTTTAAGCACATTTGCATGCCCAGGTGATGGGACATGCTAATTGGATTATTGTAATTGGACTAACCCTTAGAGCTAGGAGTATGGTCAATCTTAAACCGACTAGCTGAGAATACAGTGATCTTCTATGGGAATTCAGTGTTCTTTCAGATATACCGAAGAAAGAGGAATAGGAACACACGATAAGTATGTATATACAATGAGGAAATACATAAAATAGTTGTAAAATAGTATATAAAAGTATACACGGGAATGTGGAAACTTATTCTTCCAAAAGCTATTGGAAGTCTTGCAATACTTAGCATAGAATCAAATATGTAGTGAATCTCCAGTAAAAACCTGCTCAACTGTACTGTAGCAGGTGTAATACATCTTAATTTTATCTTTTGCAAAAGGAGTACCTAAAATTGCTTATCAATTGATTGACTGCATACAATATTTTGAGATATCTATGTAACCAACAACGTACTAAACATTCTGTTCCCTGCAGAGAAATCATAATAGCAAAGGTATTTATATACTAGATAAAAAGATAAAAATGAAACATATGAAGAAAGAGAAAAATCTAGTAATTAATTGAAGATATTTAATGACAAGAATGAAAGCATTTCAGAGAAGAATGGTTGATATAAACTGGTATAGTCAGTACAGTCTTTGTGGAAGACAACAGCCTGGAAGAACAGAAAGAAGCTGGGTAAAAGGGTAAAGAATTGGGGCAAGCAAATGAGACTTAAACAAATTGGGTCAAAATGGTGATGTAGGTCTAGTGCCAACTTTGGCATTTACTTCTCTGCGATTGATCCTTTTTGGTCTCTGATCTATAGATTTCTGATCTATAAATGCAACTAAAGATGTTTATCTTACAGGACTGCTATGAAGATTAACTGAGATGGTATGTGTCATAGCTGCTGGAAATGTACTCAGAATGCATGCTCAGATATTCTCAATCATTTGTTCACTCTTGGAATGAGAACTTATAACTTTCACTGTGACAAGTCAAAACTGTGAAATGTGATTTTTAAGGGACCTAAGGATCACCTCTGACCATTTCAACCTCCTCTAGCCATACAGCTGAGGTGCCCACACTGCAGGACTGGATGCTGCTTTATTAGAAAACATATTTCATTTCATACTGTTTCCACCTCTATTCACAAAACATTGGGAAAAAGAAACCTGTTCTCACTACTCCACAGACACTGCCATTACCCAGGCTCCTACATGGAAACCTCTGGTTAGAAATACGCCCCCTTACGGCCGGACGCGGTGGCTCAAGCCTGTAATCCCAGCACTTTGGGAGGCCGAGACGGGCGGATCACGAGGTCAGGAGATCGAGACCATCCTGGCTAACACGGCTAACACGGCTAACACGGTGAAACCCCGTCTCTACTAAAAATACAAAAACTAGCCGGGCGAGGTGGCGGGCGCCTGTAGTCCCAGCTACTAGGGAGGCTGAGGCAGGAGAATGGCGTGAACCCGGGAGGCGGAGGGGGCAGGGAGCGGAGAACCGGACACTGCACTGCAGGCTGGTCGCCATAGCCAGTCTCCTCTACTAAGGCAGACTCCACCCTCAAAAAAAAAAAAAAAAAAACACAAAAAAAGAAAATATAGGCCCCTTATCACCAAGGAGAAGGAGGTCCACCAAGTGTCTTTCATTAGGTTCTTGAGAAAACCACAGGAATCAATGTTATGATGCCAGAGATGACTAAAATAAAATTCAGGATGGAAACTTCCATTGTATATCCTGATACTTTCACTTGACAAAAATTATTGACAAGTCATTGGAATGTCTGTTTGTAAGACTTGTTTCCTTCTTTCAGTTGAATAATGTATTTTCTATTTTCAAACATTTTATAAGCTTTTAAAGAATGATTTTATTATTTTTTCAAGCAGTATATTATACATAAGTTCCCAAATTCAGCTAAATGTCCTTATTTTCCTTCTGTCTGAATTCCCTTTATAGACTCAGTTTTCCTTTTCTCTTTCTTTGGTACTTCACTCTCTGCCTTCCAGTCCTCACTCCATATGCCCTATTTCTTTCCATTTGTTGGTTTAATTTTCTGTGGTAGTTTGATTCATCTCTGGTTGATCCCAGTCAACATAAGAAAGATGGCAGCAGAATTGGGATTGGACCAAATTCTAGAGACCGGCACTGTTCTTCAGTCGGAGCAGGTGCACGGAAGCCAGAGGGATGCTCCGAGCTGGCAGAGCCAGTAGCTCTCTCAGCGTCAAGGTAGCTGCTGCTGCCTTACTCAGAGCTCGTTACGTTAAATGCAAGTCAGCTTTAAACATTCATTCAGATCAATTTATTCAAAGGTGTTTAAGGTTCAGCTGAGTTTATTACTACAGATGTGGTTGGAGCCCTTACAGTTTAGCATAATGTTTCATCAGTTGTAGTTCCAAATACACCCATGCGGTGTCCATTGACAGGGGTATAGGGGTCTTTTATAGCAAAACAGAGATTGCCGGAGAAGGTTTGCTAGAGAACTTGTTTCCATAATACTCCGAGGGGGTTAACGTTTATGAAGATTTTAAATCTTTCCTCTTGGCTTGAATTATCTTTTTTTTTTTTTCTTTTACCCATCCCTGTCTCCAAAGAAAGCAATAAGCCTGTCAAAGGAGGAATTAATTAAGCAAATCAATCAGTCAGTTTTATTAAGGAATTACAAAACCCAAGTGGAGCATTAATTATTCAGATAATGGGATATCTCTAAGCCTTTCTTTTCAATTATTGATAAGCTGCTATCTATCATTCAAACTGCTTTAGTACTGATTTAGCTGTGAATGAAGCCAGGTCATTCAGCCAGAGCATATGCTAGTTATGAGCAGTGCTGGGAAGCTGAGGATATAGGAACTTGCCGGGGCACTGTGTCCACCCAGTGTGAATACAAACAATAACTATCACGAGGCACAGACTGGGCTACACTGCAGATATCTCAGTAAAAGTCTCACCTCACTGGCATGACCCACCTGATTAAAAATGTGCACTGAGGCGATGAAGTCAGGGACTTCTTTTCTTTTACCAAATTTACATTTTTTCTTGGCCTTGTAAGAATGGCTACCAAGCAAAGTAACACTTCTAATAAACTGAATGCTGTTGTTTTACAGCTAAGAACTATTTTTTAAATGGCCCTGTTTTACATCTGCAAAAACTTTAGATTTTTTCCCCTCCAACATCGGGGGCAAAATATTTCCTTCAACCTCAGAAATATCTGAAACACTCCTTGTTTTAGTATTTATACATACATCGATATGAATAGATATATACAGACATAAGATTAAAAGTTCTGCTCAAATATTTTCTAATCTGTATTAGGAGTTCGATCAATTATTCTCTCTCATCAAAGATTTATTTAGTACTTACTAGGTGCTGAATCCTGATCATGTAGAGACTGAGATTACAAGGCACTCATGGTACTATGACAAAGGCATATACTAATACAAGATTTATTTTATTTTAATCATACAAACCATCAGTCTCTCACAAGGAAATTTAAGATAAGCAGAATGAAAGATCTCAGTGTGGCACAGAAGATCACAGCAATGAGTACAATAAACAGATAATTTGTTCCTCATAAATCATAGAAGAAAATGTATAAAACCCGAAGGGTCCACCAAGATGTTAAAGAAATGCTCACGGAATAAAATGATATATGGCTAGCACTAGGGCAAAGGGGAGAGTTTCTGGGCAGAGCTTGAGAGCTTAGTAACAATCCTGACTCTTTATATCACTAATGGCTTAGTTTTGGGCTCACTGACCACAGATAGATACATTTCTTAAGCTCTGTGTTCAAGCCAACTTTTGAAACATTAACAATATATCTCAATACTTAGAAAATTCAGGAGTCAGCAGCAGCTTATTGGAAAACTGTTAAGCAACACTGTAAAACTACCTACTTCCAAGTTGTATCTCCCTCCCCTGAACTCTTATAGCACTTTACATTACTCATATCCCACTTAACCTATCCTGTGGATGTTCAGTCAAAGGCTTTAAGCCTGATACCATATTAAAAGCTCCTTGAGGCAACACCAAAAACACGAGCCATCAACTAAAACCTTGATTAATTAAAATTCATAAAATTAAAAATGCTTGCTCTGTAAAAAACACAATTCATAGAATAAAAAGATCAAAGTCAAAGATAGGATAAAATATTTGCAAATTGCATAACAACAAAAAGTTACATCTAAGATAGCTAAAGAATTATCAAAACTCAAAAGTAAAAAACAATTAATTAAAATGGCTAAAAGGTTTGAATATACACTTCACCAAAGAAGACATATAAATGACAAATATGCACATGAAAAGATGTTCACAATCATTAATCATTAGTAAATGCAAATTAGAACCATAATGAAATGCTACATACCTACTAGAATGGACAACACTTTAAATCTGACAGTACCAAATAAATATGCAGAGCAACTGGAATTCTCATACGTTGCTAGTGGAAATATAAAATGGCAAAACTACTCTGGAAAATAGTTTGGCAGTTTCCTGTATAATCAAACTTATACTTTTTATATGATCCAGCAATTTCACTCATTACCCAAGAGTATTAAAGACATGTTCACACAGAAACTTGTAAATGAATGTTCATAGCAGTTTTATTTGTAATTGCTTAAAACTGGAAACAACTCCAATGTTTTTCAACAGAGGGATAGATAAAGACAATATGGCATGACCATTCAATGGAATACTACTTATCAATAGAGTTCATAGAGCTGTTTATACATGCAGTAATACAGAAGAATCTCAAAAGCATTACGCTAAGTAAAAGAAAAACAGTCAAAAGCCCACATGTTGTATATTCTATAAGTATAAAATTCTGGAAAATACAAAACTATAGGAATAGTTTTTTACATACTGTTGGCAGCCGAGGTTTGGGGATGGAGATAAGGTTTTTCAACAAAGGAGCAGCATAAGGGAATATTAAGCAGGAGGATGAAATTCTTCTGTATATTGATTGTGATTGTGATTTTTACATGACTAGTCGTTTGTAAAAACTCAAAACTATACACAAAAAAGAGTAAAGTTTACTATATGAAAATTGAAAAATGTATTTTGAGAAAAGAGCTTCTTGAGTGTGGGAACTGTGCTATATTCACTCTTGTAGATGTCAGAGTATAAGTATCAAGATATAGAGATGGTAATAGATTAACACACATTTATTGAGTAAAACATACTATAGTTCAAACTTGAAACTTCCACAATTGTTCATAAATAATAGATAAAAGTTAGAATAAATTGATTTAGAATATTATGTTTCTGCAAATAGTGATTTTTAAAAAAGATTTTATGTAAGTCTTGGTAACCGGATCTTTCTGCAAGAAATGCTCTTAATAGTGAACCAGACATCATGATAAAACAAGCTTGCCTTTATATTACTTTTAGCACAGTTCTTGACTCAGCACAACTCAGCACTTGACTGACAAACAAGAAAAGGCAAATACTTGTTGAACCTTTGGGTTATGCAAGGAATTTTAATAAATTTTGAACTATTTCCTAATTTGCTCTTTAAGCAACAATTCAGGAAGGTATTATCTTTGTTTTGCAGATGAGAAAGGTTAAGTACCTTACCCAAGTTACACAACTGTTAATGGTGAGAAACATAACTCAGCTGAGATCTTACTTGTTCTAGTCCCTGTCCTGCCCATTAATCAAAGCACTTTATATCAGTAACCAGACATGGAAAGCAGCAGGTGGGAAAAAGAAAAGCAAGACATCGAGATGAATCAGGAATCAGGGCTGAATCTGGGATAAATCCCAGAAATTATAGTGAATTTTGAGCTGCTCCTCTGAACCCAGAAAAGAGGTGAGGATTCATATGCCAGGGATTGATTATTATGCCAGGGCCAGAAGGAAGAAGGAGCACATATTAGGGAGTAAGGAGAGGGGAAAATCTTTTGCAGACGAGCTAGTATTTAAAGCATACCAATATTAGATGGCAGAGGAAGACAAAGTTCCAAATGTTTAATGGGTTCCCATTACATACCAGACCTTCTGGTGAGCAATAGGGCCAAAAGATAAATGAGACAGTGTCAGCCTTTAAGGAGCATAGAATCAAGTAGAGGGAGACCGCAGGGTTTGTGGCTCCTTTCTTTTTTAATTAAAGCATACCAAAATATGCTGCAATAGTTGTAGGCACCAGATACAGAGTGGTCATAACAAAAGGAATGGCCACATCTATTTGGAGGATTTAGTGAAGCCTTCAGGGAGGGAAGGATGTTGTCATAGTCTCAAAAGACGAGTTGATTAGCCAGATGGCCAGAAAAGAATGGAGATGGTGCTAACATTCCAGGAAGAAGGGATAGAGGGATTAAAGTGTGAAGCTGACACTGGCATGGTATGTGTGAGGATATGAAAGACATTCAAGAGGATTAGGTCATGAGATTTGAGACAAGAGTCTATAGAAATAAGATTAAAGTTACGGGCAGGTGCACATCATAGTGACCTTTGATTTAGTCATGGCAAGAAAATTTGACTTTATTTAGTAACTACTTGAAATTTTTGGAGGCTTCTTCAAAGAAGCATAGTGTAATCAGACTTGCAATTTAGAAAGGTGTGGTAAATAGACTTAAGGATTGCAAAACTGGAGTATGAAATCTAGTTAGCACACTACTGCTATTCCTTCAGTCACCAGACAATGAAAGTCTTCTAGGTGAAGAAGATGGATTAATATTAATACTCATCTCCTTTGCTCTTCTCCTCTCCTAAACACCTCTCTAAAGTACAATGTTTTAAAGAAGCAATACAAAACGTAACTTAACAACAAAAATACTGTGAGTAGAATCATCAGTTCAAAAGAAATGTCGACCACCTGACCAACATGGTGAATCCCCATCTCTACTAAAAATACAAAAATTAGCTGGGCATAGTGGAGGGTGTCTGAAATCCTAGCTACTCTGGAGGCGGAGGCAGGAGAATAGCTTGAACCTGGGGGACGGAGATTGCAGTGAGCCAAGATTGTGCCACTTCACTCCAGCCTGGGCGAAGGGGTGAAACCCCACCTCAAAAAAAAAAAAAAAAAAAAAAAAAAAAAAAAAAAAAAAAAAAAAAAAAAAAAGAGAGAGAGAGAGAAAGATAAATTAAAAGACAGAAATGAAATGCCTGTAAACTTTTAGAAGCTGGAAAACAGACAGAGGAGAAGTAACTGATACTAAAGAACAGAAAATACCATGGTTTGAGAGCACATAAAAAATTAAGAGCAAGAAGAAAGCTCTTTATTTTGTTTCTGTAGTACCCCAAAATGTGCCAAATTCAAGGGAAGTTTGAATATAAAAGAGTTTGCCTCCTGCTCCCTCACCTGGTTTCTTCTGCAAGCACTAGGCTTGTATACATGTTTTTCCCCTCTTCCTGATTTTCCATCCCAACATTTTGACACACTTTGTAGTGACTATAGTGGTTCTTTGCTTGTGGTGACTCCTTTTAAATATTTATTCAATGAATCAGAGTCATAAACCATTCATCTCTCACTATACTCAGCCACCTTCAGAGCAGCTAATTTGAATTATCAGACCATCTGACTGCTATGTTAAAATACTGCTATGTGGTAGACATCATGCTGGGTTGATTAAAATAATTCAAATTTAATATGGAAAGGATTTTGGGAACACCACCTGTAATCCTATTCAGAGCTGAGTTGCACAATTATCAGGTAGGTTATGTGATTTCCTCAGTCTGAGCACTATGTGACAGGGAGGCTATGGTGCTTTGATGGCTTCCTGGTAGAACGCCTCCCACATCACACAGAACTCAAGTGTATGTGTTTTCTTTCCTAGCCTATTTTTCATTTCTCACCTCTGTCTCTAATGATAGACCAACAGCAATGCCTTTAATACGGAATTTGGGTTTCATAAATAAATTTGAAAAAGAACTTAAAAGTGTTAAAGAATTGGGTGGAAGGGTGTCACATTGTGGTTCTGACCTTTGGTTAGAAAATGATTTCTGCATCTGTTTCCCTCACTTCACCACTAAGACATTATAAGAGAACAGTATGCCAACCCCAGTAGCACTGTTAAACTCTCTTATCTTCCCAGCTTTGACATAAAGTGGTCCTCCGACTTACTCATTTTGCCTCTTGCCTCTGACTTCTCCAGTTGACCTGATATTACTCTTCCTCCCCAACAGTATTGACTTCAACTCTGACTGCAGAAGGAGCTATTGTATGCAGGGGGAAAGGGTAAAGAGGACAGACCACTTGGCCCTTGTTCTGAACTTAAATATTCTCCGCAGAGCAGTGGAGTCTTTTGAAAGCTCTGTTTGTTGGTGTTCTAGGTCTGGATTCCTCATTTCCTTCTCTGTTTGAGATGTGAGGATGAGGGGAATCTTGGCATTTGGATGCTTTCCAATGCCAATTTTTTGTCAAAAGCTGGCTCCCCAAATATTAGCAACACAACTGCTTAATAAGAAGAAACCAAATTAATTGCTTATTATTGTAAGGGAGAACACCACTTTGCAAAGCTTTGTCAGTGTCTTGTGGAGAGAAGATAAGGTTAAAAACTATTGATTTTAGGCAAATCTTTCAAAGTTGGAGTTTGATTGCATTTGGATAAGGATTGTAATAAAACAGTCCAGGATTTGTGGAAATAGCATGGTGAATATTTTGAATTAGGAATTAAAATAATTGGAGAGCACAAAGTGTTGATGTTTTCCATTGAAGCATTGAGTCTTTCAGGAAGTTCCTGTAATGAACAATCAAAATATTTGCCCAGGCAAGAGACTTTAGAAAGAATAAGGCCATGCTAATGGAGACAGAGCAATAAGCAAGACAAGCTAACAGAGACAGAAAAATGGCACAGTCATGCTGTTGTAGATGATAAAATGTGGTTTCGGTTCTCAGTGCCCAAGCAGAGTGTGGAGATCTACGGCTTTGGCTCTCATTGTCACCACAGTATCTGTCAGTGTTTTCTGATTATTTTGCCCATTTGTTTTTGAACTTTATTAATTATCTCACAATGAAATCGTGCTCATTTATTCCACTCAGTGGGATTGAAGATACTGATATTTGATGGGCTTAAGTTTGAATTCAGGGTCGGCCATTTCCTAGCACTGTGACCTTGGTTGAGTTACTTCATCTCAGCCTCAGCTTTTTTATCTGTAAATTGGGTGTCTTAGTCTGTTCCTGCTGCTATAACAAAATACCTCAGACTGAATAATTTATACAACAGAATATTGTTGTTTTCAGTTCTGGAGGCTGGAAAGTTCAAGATCAATTCTCCCACAGATTTGGCTTCTGGGCAAGCTTGCTCTCTTTTTGAAATATAATGCCTTATTACTGCTTCCTTCCATGATTAAAGAAGGCAAGAGCACTCACTTGAGACTCTTCTATAAGTACACTAATCCCATTTATGACAGTGGAGCCCTTACGATGGAATTATATCCCAAAGGCCCCACCTTTTAACTATATTAGGTAGAGTTACAGGGTCCATCATATAAATTGGAGAGGATACTAGCTTTCAGACTTCAGTATTGGGATAATGTTACTTACCTCAAAGAACAGGAGCTCAGATCGAGAGTAAGATTTCACAGCGTTGTGATCTCTTTGATAATGCTATGTGTATGCATTTTAACTGGGTTTTCTGTTCTGACTTTGTTTATTGTCTAAGTCCTCCTTTTTGGACAATCATTACCCTGAAAATTTGGCTAAATTTTTATTTTTCCGTCTCAAGTTTTGCTGCATTTCCAAGGCACTGACAATTTTGCATGAACATTTGATGTATTATTTGGCCCAACCTTCTGAAATTTGTGCAGCCTTAAGCATGGTGAATTGGAAAGATCACTGGAATTGAAGTCAGAAGTTCTTGACTTAATCCTTAACTCAGCTACCAACTCTCCCTGTGACCTTGGGCTAGGATAGCCAGGCTGAAATTTGGCTCATTTAGACCCCTAGTTCTAAATCAGACCCTGTTGAGTGTTTGGACTCTGAAGTACTTCTCTGAAGAGCCATATACTCATCTCAACAATTTGCCAACAATTTCGTGGAGTTTCCTGATATATCTCCATGGAACTCTCAGACTTTTCAGAGCATGATTGGAAAACAACTGCAATGAAATCATGGCATCGAATTAACAAAGCTCATTTTTTTAATCCACTCATTTATCCCGCAAATATTTACTTTTGATAAGTGCCAAGCTTAATAAGAAGCCAATAGAAATGATCCTAGGGATAGAAGATAATAATTTCTTTGACTTAAAAGTCTTGTGATTCCAGCGTCCTTAAAATGAAAAGAAACCCTGTCTCCCATTCTACCCTACCCCCAACACACACACACACACACACACACTTCACCACCACCATAGCTGCCAAGCTTCATAAGTTCCTCCATCTCTGCACTGCTTGTTCATTAAGAGGGTGCCCCTTCAGCAGCACTGGGGCCAGGCTTCAGCTGCTCAGTCATTCTCAATTTGTCTCAGCCATATTATTTTGCCTACCAGCCATTTCAGAGCACGTCTATGCCTTCCTTCCATCGTTACTCCATCTCATTTATTTTTTAGTATTTTCTCAACAGTTCCTCCAGACGCTCTCATTAAGTGCTGGGCTAATTAACCTCCTGTTTCTGAGCAGTGGTGCTGTGGTGAGCTGCCTGGCCCTGCAGGAGGGCTCCCTGCTGCATGGGAGGAAGTCGGCCCAGCTCCAGTCTGCTCACACACCTGCAATGGCTCACAACCGGACCTGGCACCTACTTAGCAAGGTTGTTTTTGTTTTTGTTTTATGATTTTTTTTTTTTTTCAAAACTGATGTTCTTTAATTCAGACAAGCGTACACCATGGCCCCAGCCACACTCACTCACTGACAATATTAGTGATTGAAATCTCTCAGCCCCAGAAACCAGAGTTCTCTATTAACGTTGCAGACATGTTTTCCATGCTGCAGACTCAGTAGGCACTTAGCAGCTCCTCTCCAAGATGCTCTGGTTCATGGTTAAGAACAGCTGATACAGCCAGTACCACAGAGAGCCCACACAGAATCAAAAGCTAGGGATCATTGGATTCTCCTGGAACTCTGAAGTATGCAAAATGACATGTCACCACTGTGGCTTTTCCTCCCCATTTTTATATCCAAGGGAAAATACATTTGAATCTCTTCTCCTAGATTCCTAGCATAACCAGCTTTTTAGGGTCATGGTTGATGGAACAACTGTTCAATTCTGAACCCCACATTTATAGGAAGGAGAGCAGTAAAATAAACTATCTCCCTGACCTATTCCATATATACCTAAGAGAGGAATTTAGTATTTTGTCCATCCTTGGCTGAGTCTTTCTAGGTTGGGATAATTGATGAACCACTTTTTATTCATACATCTTGGTGTATCCTATGGACAAACTTTTTTTTTCCTGTAATAGCATTGTAAGTTATTAGATGCTCTCTAGTTTTTCTTCCTTGCTCTAAATAACATTAGTGCATCACTTTATAGTTAGCAAAACACTTTCAAGCCTGTCATCTTATTTATTCCTCAGTTGGATGACAGTATTAGCATCATCTGAGATTCAGAAAGATTTGCCCAAAGCCACCCAAATGAAAATGAGACCACCACAAAAAAAAAAAAAAAAAAAAAGGAGAGAAACTTAACCGCCTAAATCTCTGGAGGCTCCCCAGGCCTGTTAGGTTTAGCCCTGATGTTACCTCCCTCCATGCCCAGCCCTTTTCTTCTCTCCTTCTCACCTCCACATTCTGCAGACCTCTCCCTTCTACCTCTACCCTCTCATTGATTCCCTGACCCCCCTTTCCCAGAGCATGGCACAAACATTTTCAAGGCATAAGTTTATTTATACATATGGCAATTTTCTTAGTGTCCTACATCTGATGCATGTCAAAGCTATTCTTCACTAGGTTTCTAATAAAAGCAGGGCGAAGCTTGATTAACACTATTGTTGAGGAACCACTTGAGAAGTGATATGCATGACAGATTAATATCATTTCTACTTACGTACCTTGCTCTTATTACAGCTAATAAAGCTAGTGTTGTTTTGATGTAAAAGTATTACCCTCCCAATTTCTGCTCCGGTTGCTTCTCCAAGCTTTTCTAGCTGCACTTTTGATGAAGGGAGGTAGACTCAAATCTCATTGCTCGAAGCCCTCAGCTTCTCTCAGGACTCCTGAAAGCAGAACAAAGGACATAAGGTTTTACAGCTAGAGAGCAATGGAGCAGGGAGTCAAGCCATGTTTTCCGATTCTGTATGCCTCCTGTGTGACTCTGTGAAAGTCACTAAACCCAACCTGACCTCAGTCATCTCACAAGTCAATTGAGAAGATAAGCTAGTATGATTTCAGAATTTGCTTCTAGCAATGAAATTTTACAATTTTATTTCATAAGGTAGAGAAAGTTTTTTTTCCTCCCATTGAGCCAAAGTTCGCTCACTTTTTACCAATTGATACAAAAAGTCAGCTTTTCCCCTTCTTCACACAATGGTTGCCTTGAGTGATCAGGGCAACTTCCACTTTTTCTGAAGTTATCTTCTCCTAAGGCTAATTAATGTCCCAGCAATGTACATGACTTGGTTCTGATGTCTTTTGTTAACATTTTGAATAGCTTTAACATGTCTAATTAAATAGACTATGGCTTTTTGGGTAGGATGTTCTTTATAGAAAGTGCAACTACAACCTATGGACTGTTTTCTTTTCTTTTCTTTCTTTCTTTTTTTTTTTTTGAGACAGAGTCTTGCTCTGTCACCCAGGCTGGAGTGCAGTGGCACGATCTCTGCTCACTGCAAGCTCCACCTTCCGGGTTCACGCCATTCTCCTGCCTCAACCTCCTGAGTAGCTGGGACTACAGGCGCCCGCCACCGCACCCGGCTAATGTGTTTTCTTTCTCTTTTTTTTTTGTATTATTAGTAGAGATGGCATTTCACCATGTTAGCCAGGGTGATCTCGATCTCCTAACCTTGTGATCTACCCACCTCGGCCTCCCAAAGTTCTGGGATTACAGGCATGAGCCACTGCGCCAGGCCTGCTTTTCTTCCTTTGTAATGTTACTCTTCCTTCTAGAAGACTATTTTTTTCCCCTTGATGACATTAGAAGCACAATATATGCACCATCAGTCAATCTATGCTATGGTGTCTCTGGCCTCCTGGGGTTCCAGGTAGAGGTGTCCCCAACCTCAGATGCTGACTGCAGACCCCTGGGCAATACTGCTGATGTGTCAGACACTGTTGAAATGCTTTTCCTTCTTAAGTGTTTAATAGAACAATGTGAAGTATCTCGTATTTCCACCATAGGTGAAAACTGGAAGATGAGCTTGCCCAAGCCCCACAGATAATTTGACTCCAAATCTCAAGTTTTAACCATTAGACTATAAAAAAGGGTGAGGAGGTCATAAGGAAACACAAAATAGATTCCAATGTAGGATAACAATATCTCTGATTCCAACATAACTTAAATAATTGAAAATATCTCAATTCTTAGCTGAAATATTAAGGAAGGACTGAGCACATGGCTTATAGTAAAAAGATGAAGCAGAGGTGCTTTTGATTATGATGAGGATGAAGGAGTAAGAACATATAAACTGCTTTCAGCATGTTAACTTCTGCAAGCCTCAGAGTGGTTTCTAGTTGAGCAGGTAGAAACATGAATGTGGAGCAACTCTGTGGATCAATACCCTGGTTTTCCTCCCACCATGCTATCTGCTAATCTCAAGCCTCTTGCCCGTCACCTGACTTCGAAATGCCTGAGTACCCTGCATTCTGCACACAACCCTCAGCTCTTTTGTATCCACAGTCTCTTCCTAAATGTCCTTCAGCCAGGACTAAAATCAGCCCTCTTAGTCTTGGAAACTGGAGACCAGAATTTGGGAGTCCTATAGCCTAATTAGTCATGGATGCCTCATTTTCTTTTTTCTTGTTTGCTACTGAAACTCCAACTCTTAATTTGCTACCTTTTATTAAGATGCAGCTATTTGTCAGAGAGTAACATTAGCTAAGTTTTTAATTGTCAATATGTTGGTTCGAATGTATTTACCCAGGTCCTTTCTTGAAATAAGCTAGTACAGGGACAAAGCTCAGCCAACATATAACGCATCATCTCAAATGTGCAGGTCTTGATGGGATGCCTCAGAAAACCAGGAAGCAGCATGAGAGAGACATGAGAAGGAGAGGAGAAGCAGATCATGGGGCCAGGAAGAAAACTGAGGGTGTAAACTCATACTAAATATCTCTGAGCAGCTACTACGTTGAGCACCCTCTGGAGCCTATCTCATTTGATCTTCACAAAAATTCTACCACATAAATATCATTACCCATATGTCATATGTTATGGTAGAAACATTCTCAGAGAGTTTAGTTAATAGACCCCAAGTCAGCCGATCAAGGATGATGCAGAAATTTAAATCTGAATTTTCCTCCATAGCCCAAGATCTTTTTCACATACGAACTTTTCTTTCTAGTAAGGACAATGCCTAGTACTTGTAAGTAATATTTTAAATGGACGTGAAGGCTATTAGATGTTATCAGATTGTACTACGTCAACCTGTAAACCACAGTTGCATCATTGTATTTGGCAGGCTGATCTTTGGTACATTGTGAAGTCAGAAGAGCTGTTGGCAAAGTTTCCCTTTTCTTTCCTCCTTGCCCTAGGTGTCCACTGCTCTCCTTTCCCTTACATAAATCCGTGTGCAGTTCCCTTTTTGGCAGTGTGGTTTTCTATTCTCTCCCCACAGCTTCCCCCTAAAATCTGATATCCTCTGCACCCAGAAGTTGTGGGAAGCTGGACAACCACTGCCATATTGAATGACAGTTGCGAATGGAGAGTGGCATATTTTTCAGGTGTGCTGGGTTTATACAAATAAAATCTGAAAATTGTTTGTTTTAAATGAAAAAAAATTTAAAGCAGAATTTTCATTTTAACAGGGATTGGAATGTAAAGTGAAAGGAATACAGCTTAGAAAGCAAGTTTTGAGTGAGGGATTCACCATGGCATTTCAAGATCCCTAAGACCATGCCATAGAAGCATGCAGTTAGCGTGTGGGTTATATTTTGATTCTTAAATATGCTTCCTTGCATTACAGAAAATATAACCTATCTTTTATCCTTTTAGACATTGTTTTCAAATGTTGCCATAATATGAAAAATAGGTTTCCTAAAGAATAAAAGATAGGTTTTTATTTTCCCCATCTTCAGCGTTAGAACCTTGACCACCTCATCCATGCTCTGGTGCAGATGACTGTATTCAGAGGAGCTGCAGCGAAAGTTTGACCCCCCAGCTTTATGCTACTTCGCTTTCTTCTCAGTTCATGCAAAGGACCCATATCCATAGCTGTGTGGACTATTATTTTTTCTTCAATCAGTATTTTCACAGCAAGCTTGATTCTGGCAGCCAGCCATAATAGAATCATCTGAGACTGGCTGCATACCAAGCCCCTTGGAACTTTGGTCTGCACCTATGGAGAGGATCACTCTGGGGTTAATGCTCACTTGGCAAGTTGACCTTGAGTAAATTAGTTAACCTTTCTGTGACACAACTTCTTCATCTATAAAATACAGGCATTAATAGCATGAAGCTCATAAGGTTGAAGATTAAACACAATAATCCAATATAAAGAGCTTTTTATAGCACCTAGTACATATTCTATATTCAATTAATGTTAGTTATTAATACAATACACTCTTCCTTCACTCATCTTTCTTCCTTGTCAAAACACTCCTGAACTCCCAGAAGGAAGGGAAGACACCTTCTTTCAGAAAACTATAAATATTTTCAGAAGTTTCTTGTCCCAATATCTGCTTATTATAAAATAAATGAATAAATAAAAACTAAAAAGTCATTATAAGCTATCTGCCTAATATTTGTTTTATAATTTACATGCTGTGGAACATCTCACTGGTCACTTAGAGCGACTTTAGCTAGCAGGATAGAATTCTCTTTCAAGTTATAGACCAAATTGATGGGGTCATAGAAGGCAACTATCTGGTCAACCCCAAAAGTAAGCTAAATGAAACAGTTTTAGGCTCTATATGGACACTTGTAGCAATGACAGTAACTCACTCTGAATGAGCAGCTCATTGTTTAAGGCTTGAGAGACACCATTGCCACTCAACTCAACTAAATCGTGATGACTACTTTTGGATATGAATTAAGCTACTGCAGTAAACACTACTTTACGCATTTACTATGTATACCCTTTGGGAAAGAACTAGGTAGTGCCGTTTTAGTTTTACCTGACCACTTCAACTTTCCAAGATCCTAACCTGGAAAATTCCCTCCAATGTTATATATGTTATATGACACGTCTAACTCTTGGAGTTGAAAGTGATCTAACGATCTCATTACACTAAAGTGTTAAGGGCATCATGTATTAGTGTTACTAGAAGGAATTACTGTTTAAATGAGGAGTCCGTACAGGTCAGTGGTTAATCAAAAGCAGCGAAGATTGATAAACTTTCAGATATCAGTAGGTGAGATATTTGAAGAGAGGAAAATACTTGGCATCCACCAAATCGCACCACTTAAATGACTCCTTCTGTATATAAAGTTTTTTTGTAACTACTTATTTGTTCACATAAAAGTCTTTGATGAAAAGTTACTACTTGCAAGTTACAGGTTCTGGTGCAATAACCAAGACAAGCAAGGAAGACATTTAACAATAAATTAAAGAATTACTGTAAATTACAAAGTATAATGAGTATGTGACAGAACATGAAGGAGTTTGGAGAATGAGGGAAGGCTTACTTGAAGGTTTTCTACTAAGTCTTGGTAGACATTATACGTAAAAGTGAGTTTCACAAGGGAGAGGAAAAAGCACTTTAAGAAGATGGACTGACACTTGCGATGGTCCTAAAGTGAGACAAGAATCATTTCTACAAAGCATTGAGAGGTTGGTATAAATAAAACATACAGGGTGGGGGGAAAAGTTAATGAAACAGGAAACTAACAGAGCCCACAGGCTAAATTTGTTTATAAACTATGGTCAATGGTAGCCCCAAGAATATTTGAAACAATGGAGTAATCGGATTACATATGTGCCTTTAGAAAGCACTCTCTGGCTTCATTGTAAGAAATAGGCAGAAAGAAGGGAATAAATGGGGGAGAGACCACACAGGAAGCTATAGCAACTTCCCGAGGAGTTTGAACCAGAGTGGAGGTTACAAATGGAGAGGAGCTGAAGGGTTTGAGAGACGGTCCCATGGTAAGAATTAATAAGATGTTGCATTTGATTTTATAAGAAAGCTGAGGGCAAAGGAGATGTCAGGAATAGCCCTCGATTCTTTGCTTGCTTAGCTGGATGAATGACGATGCCATTTGCAGAGGCAGAATTGTCTGGAAACTCCCGGTGTTTCTTCTTCAAGATGACTCTGAGTTTGTACTCTGATCACTTCTTCTGCTTTGCCACATTTTAATTATGGGCAAAATATAGAATGAGAAAACCACAAAAACATAACTTGGAAACAAATAAAGGAAATATTTCCACAATGCAGAAATAAAAATTGAAAATAAGGTCTAATTTGTTTTAAAAAAAATAATTTAAAAGAAAGGGCTGAACCTGAAGGTCATCTTTTAAACCCCAGATTTAAAAACAGGTGGTGGTGGCCAGCAATTCTACCTTTCTGGGCAAAGGAGACCAAAAACACTGCATTTTGGAAAGTGACTGAATTCAGGCTCTTTGTTTGAAAGTACAGGACAACTTTACCACATTCATGAAAGTAGGCTACATGAAACAACTTTGACTATTAAAATCTGATTTCTATTAAGAGAACTGAAAACCAGTTTGCTTACCTTTAGAGAATGTTTATAGCTGCTTTACAGGTAATTGCCGAAAAATTGAATCACACCAAATAACTCTGAATTGTGAAATAGATAAGCAAGCTGTAGTCCATTCATACAGTGGAATATTGCTTGACAATAAAAAGGACTAAACTATTGACACATGCCACTACATGCATAACATTCGAATACATGATGCCAAGTAAGGAATCCAGATTCAAAAGGCTGCATACTTTATGATTTCATGTATATGACATTCTGAAAAAGGCACAACTACAAGAATGGAGAATACATCAGCGGTTCCCAGGGGCTGAATGGTAGAAATGGGAAGAGGATGTGAAGGATGTCACTACAAAAGGTAGCACAGGAGAATTTTGTACATGATGTGTTGATGGGGAATGTTGATAGAGCTGTTTTGTTTCTTGGTTATAGCGGTGATTTCAGGATTCCATGCATTTGTCAGAATCTTGACTGTACACCAAAAACAAGAAATTTTGTTCTATGTTTACTTAAAAATGAATAAAAAGTAAACCTGGATTATGATTCTCAGAATGAGATGCATAAAGGCACAGACATAAAGGCTATACCAGGAACTGAGTCAAGCACCCACTTGTTCTGCAGCTGGATCTGCAAAGGTTTTAACGCCATCACCAGGCAAGACACGGTGCTTGCACTTATGAGACCTGGATCTTGAAACTAGTGGAGGTAGTTTGCAAAACCACTAGGTGTGAGAGACGAGCACAGAATAGAAAGAGAACTCGAGAGAAATAATCTCCACACAATGTACACCTATAACCCCAAATTTCAAAGCAAATGAAAAAATCAAATACCAAGTAAGAAAGTCAAAAGAAAAAAAAACTGACTAGAAAAACGATTTCCTCATTTAAAACTAATGTTATAGTGAGATGAAGGACTTAAGATAACTATGTTTTACATGATTAAGGACATAACTGATAAAATAACTATTTTAGAAGAAGAAATTATTTTTAAAATGGGCTATAATAAAATATATGTGGATGTATAAAAGAAACAACTAGAAATTCTTGCATGATCAAATATTCCTATTGATATAAATATTTTATTGGTAATGATAATTCAAGATGGGCTACAATCATAATTGTGGTAAAATAATAATACTTAGAGTTGGAAAGAATATTTTAAAAAATCCATTCCCGAAATGCAGCACAGAGAGACAAACAGGTAAAACGAGGGTAAGATATTATAACAAGGAAAAAAATCCATTTCACTCAGAAATTCAGATGCAAAACTTCCAGACAAAATATTATCCAACTGAATCCACTATCATGTAGCAAGCGTAATTGCCAATGTGGGTTTATTTTAGAAATGCATATTAATAGATTAAAAGGGAATATCCATATAATTTTTTCAATAATTTCATAAAACACTTAACAAAATTAAATATAAACTAATGTTAAAAATTTCCAGCAAACTAGAAGAGAGCAAAATTCGCTATCATTAAAAAATGTGCATTATTAGCATTATTTTAAACAGGAAATGTTAGAAGAATGAGGAATGAGATTATGCACCCACTTTTAGCAATTCAGCTCCTTGACTTTGTATGGGAGATCCTAGCTAGTGTTATGAAACAAAACAAGAAGCTTAAAGTTCAGAAAAGAATAATCAAAATCTCATTAATGTAAATGATATGAGACTTTATATTAAACATTTAAAGAAACTATGAATAAATTTTAGAATCATACAGGAGTTTAGCAAGATGGCTAGATAATAAGATAACCAAAGAGAAGTCAGTTGCATTCTCCTACTCCAGAAAATGTAACTTAAAAGAAGACAATATCATAAAAAAGCACCAAGGAACCAAGAATGAATCTAACAAAAGATAAGCAAACCTGTACTTAGAAAATTATATTTTATTTATTTATAGTCATTAAAGAAAGCCTGAAGAAGTGAAGAGATATTGTGTTCAAAGAAGGAAAAGATTGGTATTGTAATATTGTCAATCATTAATTTATAGATTCAATAAATTAAAGATTTAAAAATATGTATGAAATAACAAGAGCCAAAAATAACCAAGACTCTTTTGAAAAAGAGTAAGGAGAGAACTGGCACTATCCTACATCAAGTCTTATTGTAAACCTATAGAAATAAGTCCATAAAGCACTGGCATAGGCAGAAACAAACGGACAAAAGAAGGGAAGTTACAGTCTCATAATTGACTCATGCATTTATGACAAAAGTGGCCTGGCATACAAACGGACAGCCATGGCCCTACAGCATTTATTAAATGAAGTTTTTCAAAATTGTCTACACACTAAAAAAACTGTTTTTGGATTTCTCACCTAATATCATATGCAAAAAAATCATCTGTAGATGTGTGAGTATGTAAATTTAAAGGTGACCTCCCAAACAGCTCATGTGTCAAAGAGGAAATTGTAGCAATGTAAATTATAAAATATTTAGAATTGAATGATAATAAAAGCATGATGTAATCAAATCTGGGAGTTACAACTAACACAGGACTAGTGGGAAGTTCAGCTTTCTAGACAGTAATTTAGAAAGAAACAGAAATTAAAGATGAGAAGTAAATGATTTATGTTGAACTTAGATGCTGTAGAAAAAAACAATTAAAAAAGGAAACAAAACAATGAAGAGCAGCAAATTAAAGAAAATAAGATAAAAATTAGTGAAAGTAAAGGCAATTTTTAGGACTATCTCAGCAAGTCTGATTAAAAAAATACAGAAAGATGGAGAAGAGAGATAAAGAAAGAGGAAATATGTCTATAAATTAGGATTAGAAAAGAGAATAAAAATGCAAACATTGTAAGGATTTTGAAAATCAAAAGAATGATACATAATTCAGATATAGTAGTTTTCTAAGACAATATATAAATTATCAAAGTATCTCAATAAAATTTAATAACCATTAAAACATGTACATTATAATAAAATTTCCTCTCTTTCAAAAGGAAATCAGGTATAGATTAATATACAGTCAAGTTTTGCCAAATTCTTAAATAACCAAATAATGTTATTTTCTGAATGTTTCAGTCTAGGACTCGTGATTAAATTTACCAACTAATTTTCCAAAGTTACTTTCACTTTAATTCTAAAATTATCAAGGTCAAGTATAAGAAACAACAACTGCAGACCAACTGTATTGATGAAAATACTGACCAATTTATAAAAAACGGCAAACAAATTTTAGCATCAGTTTCATGCATTGTTTATCCTAGGAATGCAATGATTGTTTAAAGCAGAAAACTTATTAAAGTAATCCTAATGTAATTCAGCTTATTAATAATTAAAAGAAAAAAGAAAAAATAAGATCTTCTCATAATACTTATTTCCCGGTAAAGTCAGAAAAACATTTGATTTAATTTTACATATGTCTATGATAAAACACTCAGGCAACAGAAGCTTCAGGTTTCTAAAGCTCACAAAGAGTACTGTATTCAATTTTTTTAAGAGCTGCTATAACAAATTGTGACAAATATATTGGCTTAAAACCATATACCTTTATTATCTTACAGTTTTTTTGTGTTAAAAGTTTGGTACAGGTCTCACTGGGCTGAAATCAAGTTGTTGACACGGGTGTGTTTCTTCTAGAAGCTTTAGGGGAATATCTGCATTGCATTTTTTAGTTGCTAGAGGCTGCCCCTTTTCCTTAGCATGTGGCTCCTTCTTCCATCTTCAATGTCAGTAATGGCTGTTTAAGTCCTCACACTCCATCACTCTTATCTTCTCTTCTAACTCCCTTTTCCACTTTCAAAGACCCTTGTGATAACATTAGTCCCCTCTGGATAATCCAGGATAATGTATCTATTTTAAATTCATTTTAAGGTTAGCAATCTTAATTCTGCTGGTAACTTTAATTCTCTTTTTCCATGTATTTTAGTATATGAACAGCTTCTGGAGATTAGAATGTGAATATCTCTGGGAGGCCATTATTCTGCCTACCACAAGTACATATGAGTTAGGTTTGTTTTCTGCAAAGAACAATCAAAATCCTAACAGAAAGGGCTTACATAAGAAAATCCTCACTTGTTCCATGCTGTGAGAAGCAGCAGTTCAGGATCGTATGGCAACACAAGCATGACATCAGAGTTTCCAGTCTCTTCTACCTTTCTGTTGCATAATCTTTGATGCAAAAGATGGCTGCTCCTCCTAGAGGCATCATATTTGCATTCTAGGAAAGAAGAATGTAGAAGAGGGGAGGGCCAGTGCCTATGTCAGGAATGCAAAAAGCTTTCCCAGAAAACTTAAATTTGCATGTCATTATCTAGCACTAGTCTTTTAGCTGCAATGGAGTTTGAAAAGTCAGATTTTCAAAATCTGGGCATAGTGCTGCCCTTTTCAAAATCAATTACCTATTAGTAAGATGGAAGGGGGGTAATGAATACTACATAGGAAACTAGCAGT
The DNA here is from genome assembly GCF_001698545.2 of Rhinopithecus bieti. NCBI lineage: Eukaryota > Metazoa > Chordata > Mammalia > Primates > Cercopithecidae > Rhinopithecus > Rhinopithecus bieti. The sequence continues at coordinate 1,298,893 of NW_016808040.1, forward strand.
GTCAGCTACTGAATAACTATCATCATATTTAATGGTGATATTTTAGAAGCGTTTCAATTCGAGTCACAGATAAGGTGAAGATGTCCACTATCACTTCTTCTATTCATTCTTTTGGAGTTTCCAATCAACGTAATACCAAGAAAAATAAATAGAAGGTATGGGAAAAGAAAGCAGAAAATCATTGAAGATGGGCATATTGTCAGTAGGATACCATAAATTATTTAGCAAGGATTTTTAGGCACCTAGATAATATCCAAATAATGTTATAGTTGAATGTATGGGTACATGAATAGAGATGTAAATTTGAATCGTAAGGGAACAATGGCTCACACCTGTAATCCCAGCGCTTTGGGGGGCCGAGGCGAGTGGATCACCTGAGGTCAGGAGTTCAAGACTAGCCTGATCAACATGGTGAAACCCCCTCTCTACTAAAATACAAAATTAGCCAGGCATGGTGGCACATGCCTGTAATCCCAGCTACTTGGGAGGCCGAGGCAGGAGGATCTCTTGAACCTGGGAAACAGAGGTTGCAGTGAGCCGAGATTGTGCCATTGCACTCCAACCTGGGCAACAAGAGCAAAACTCTATCTCAGAAAAAAAAAAAAAAAGAAAAAAAGAAAAGAAAAGAAAAATCTCTGTAATCAAGTATAATTGCCTGGTGATAGAGAATAAGGTTAAATAGAGGGGAGGAGTTAAGACTGAACATTAAAGAATTACAATATTTAAAGACAAAACTAAGAAATGTCCAGAGAAGTAGAAGTAAATACAGAAAATACAGAGAAGTATGGTGTTGATGTCAATGACAAGAAGAAAGTTTCCAGGGGAAGAAGCTAAAAATGTTTCATTTTGCTGAGAAGAACAAAGAAGAAAAAAGAAAGAAGGTAAAGTTGACTTTACAATATGGTAGGCTTTGATGACCAAGGCATATAGAGGAATGGTGGCAATTTTTATGTGAGCCTGATGAACATGAGCTCAAGAGTTCATGGGGTCACAATAGTCAAAAAATGGAAGCAACCTAAATGTCCTTGGACAGATGATGGGATGAAGGGTAAAGAAGATAGGATACATACATACAGTGAAATAGGCACTCTTCAGATGTACAAAAGAAGGACATTCTGGAATATATGACAACATGGGTAAGCCTTGAAGACAATATGCTAAGTGAAATAAGCAAGTCATACACACACACACACACACACACACACACAAAACCAAATACTGCAAGATACCACTTATATGAGGTATCTAATAAAACACATTAATGGAATCAAGTATTGGAATGGTAGTTTCCAGGTGCTACAGAGAGGAAAATGGGGAGTTACTAATCAATGGACATAAAGTTTCCGTCAAGCAAGGTGAATAAGTCCTACAGATTGCTTATACAACATTGTACTTAAAGTCAACAATAATGTTTGGCACTGAAAAATCTGAGTATAGATCACATGTTAAGTCTTCTGACGATAGTAAAATAAAATACAGCTCAAGGGAAATAGAGACATTGAAACAGCATAAAAAATCTTTTGAAAATTATAATTTTCAAGTAAGCAGAAATATAGGGCAATATTGGGGAGTGGGAATGGGGGTGGAGTTGACAGTATAATTTTATTTATGAGAGACTAGAGTTTGTTAACTGCTAATTGGGATGATCCTACAAAAGATTCTTGTGGAAGTTTCAACGAAGAGATTGGTGAGCAGAAATATATCGTTCCTAAATATCTAGAAAGGAATTGGTATTAAAATAAGATGGATAACTCGCCTTTTTAAACAAGTCATAGAGATAAAAGAATGGGTGTAGATAGAAAGATGAAAAGACACGAGCTCCCATATGACGGCTTCAATTTTCCCTGTGAAGAATAAGATCATCTGCTGAGAATTGACAGGGACAGATGGGGAGAGCCAGAAGATTAATGAAAATGGAATAGCTTTGAAATAGCCATTGTAAATATTGGAAAGAAATTGACCAGATCAACATACTAGAATTATTGGATAGTCCTGTTATTGGAACTCAGCTGAGGTTGGCAATCATAAATTCACAATGGAATCACACTGCTATGTGCTATTTTTCCAGGAAAACATGATATTTCTTGGCAATAGTTTCATCCAAGGTTTGAATTTGTCCCAGATAAAAGCAATATAGAACAGAGGGTCAGCAGGATTTAGCATTTATGTAAGGTTTAATTGTAATATTGGGTCAAGCAATCTAAGCTGCATAGGAAGGAGAGTGACAGCAGATTTAAATCCCATGGATAGTAAAACAAATAGGGGTTAAAGCTGCAGGTCTGAACATTCATGGTAGAATTGTTTGAACAAACAAGCTGAAAAGATGGAAAATTCAGGCCAGAGAGCAGTAACTTTGAACTAGTCATTTTAAAAGTAAAATCATTTCAATATTAAGGCAAAGAGCTGGAAATAATATTTAGGAGATAATTTGAGACTATGAAGAAATACGCTGCTCATAGAGTAAACATCCCAAAGAGGAAAATAATAATTTAGGGTTGGAGTCAAGGAAAGCAATACAGAACATCTGGGAAAGATGGTGCAGTTTATAACGTGGAATGAAAACAAGGTGAACTCATCCCTCAGATATTGACCAGTAAGCATTGATCATTGGGCAATGCCATGAAATGCGGATCTCTACTGGCCACAGTCATGAACTGAATCGTGGTATGGGATCCTTTTCTATATTCACAGAATGTTCCACAAATCTTCAAATTGTACTCCCTCTGGAATGACTTGGTTCATCTCAATGATAAGTGGCATCTTCTGTTATTCATCAATTTCCTAAACAGCCTAGACATACAAAACTGGGGAGCACAAATGATGCTGAGTGATAGCATGATAAAATGATTCGAGGTTGTAAGTTTGGCTCCAGAGCCAGCCTTTGACACACGAGAATTTTGGGTGCAGTTTTCTTCCACCAACTCCTCCTCCCACTTATCCATCCCATCTCCATGTACACACAATTGACTTGTTTATCCTGACTCTTGGTTTTTCAGACCTTACCCTGTTGCATCTCAGAAGCTTGAAAGCAGACCACAATGCTCTAGGCTCTATCCTCTTTGGTGTTCAAACCCACCAAATGGTGATAATCTGTTTAGATTCTCATTCTTTTTGGTTCTTGTTGGTGACTGACTGGCTAATCGGTCAAAACAATTTATGCAGATGCAGAAATGGCTGAAGGTAGCATGGTGCATTGTAATGTCCTTGTAACCAATTCTTCACTCAGGTTATCAGAGCTTTAGTCTCAAAGAGTGATGAATGGTATGAGTTTCAAACACCGTGTAAAAGACAGTTGGAGTCTCTTTTCCAGAAAGAAAATACTTGTAAGTATTTCTCAAGTTCATTATTTAATTCATGCAACAGCTGAGAGTCTATTATATCTGTTATATCCCAGACATTGCTTAAGGTTCTGGTCATAAGAAATGCCTAGGCCACTGATCCACACCTTAAATAATTTATAGTCTGGGAAGAGACAGATGCGTAACAAAAATTTTAGGGTAATAGCTGCTACAACAGAAATCTGTAAGTGTGCAAAAGAGACATAAAAGAGAAAGGGCAAATCCTCATTGTCTTATTTCCTCTGGGAACATGTTTCAATAATGATCCTTTCTCTTCTGTTTACTTTTTGTTTCTTCTCTACTGATCCTTTCTAGTCATCCTATAACTCAAGTCCATTTCATCTAAAAGCAAAATAAAATAAAACAAGAACCTATTATTAACTCTGGATATCCTTCTATTTTTATGTTTCTCCTTTATAGCTTTCTTAGCAAAAATGTTCATAAATTAGGTTGCATATTCTAACTACCCGGGGAAGGGGACTCATGCCTGGACCTCACTCCACAGAAATTCTGTTTATTTAATCTGGGAAGTGGGCATCAGGATTTTAAATGTCTCCAAGGTATATTCTAATATGAATGAGCCAAGAATGAGAGCTGCCATTCTAAAGGACGGTAAGACTGATCACTCCAACATATGTACAGTGCAGGACATATTAAGCACTCAATAAATGACTATTACCATTGCATTAATCAATAAATACGAGTGTGCTTTGAGTGCATGGGTGTCACATTCTAGTTAACAGAAAACTGGTAGACAGATTTGCCCGACTGAGATGGAAATGACTTAGTATTTACCAGCTATTCCAAATTTGTTTCATCTTCAAACTGTTGACAGCCAAAAGGCAAGACTCTTGGCACTCAGTTTCTCCATCTATAAAATGGGAAAAATCACTTATTCTGAATCACGGGGCTGGTTAGAGGATTAATTAACTCATCTTTGTAAAATGGCTCTGCAGAGGGGCAAAAAAAAAAAAAAAAATCTATAAGAGCTAAGGATTATAGTCTCTCTGAAGCATCTATAATTTGTAGAGACTTTTATAGCCTGTCTGGTCAGTGAAGCCTGTAGTTTGGAGCCTTACTTTTCCTTCAAAGCTTTAGAGCACAGACTCTGGTTAAACTCATTGGACTTTACTTAGCCCCCAGGAAAATGACTATAAACTTGTTGCTGTCGAAAATGACCACAATATTTGCTCTTTACACTCTGAGTGAATGTTCAATTCTATGTGTTCCCCAAATGCCATCTTTTATGCCTTTTCTTGAGAAAGAGGGTGGTGGAAGTGAAGAAGGGTAAATGGGCCCCCCCTCTCTTAAACCTATCCATCAGTTGGCTGATGTGTTTGGCAACTAAACTGGATCTTTACCTATCTTCTTGAAGGATTTTCTAGTAGCTGCTTTCATACCCCGTTTCAGTAATATTTAATGTTGCCTCGTCTTTCCATTGTGCTCAAAGGTCTTCGTAAGGACACTGAAATAAAAACGATGATTCCTGGCATCTGCACAGAGTGAAGCAAGAGAATGTTACAAATGAGAAAATAGAGCTGGGGTCTGCTTTCTTTCTTTTGGCAAAAAACCTGCTATAGAAACTAATGTAGATGAGGGGGCACTGAGCCATATATAAGTGAGTAATTATCTACTGTTACAGGCCTTATTATCTCTCCAAATGTTTGCTAAAATTCTGTTGGGCAGCCATCTGGACCCAGAGATTTACCCGTGGATAGAGAGTAGATTGTTGTTTTAACTTGAGATAGGAAAATTTCTTTCTTTAATTCTTTTCTGTCATCTTCTGTTAAATAATTTAACTGAATGTCTCTTACACAGCTCTCTGTGAGCCCTCAGAGTAAGTGGATTCAGTGTGATAAACTCATATAAAATATTTTTTGAAAGTTTTTTTTTTTTTTTCCTTTTCCCCCACCAGAGAATCCAAGGACAGTTTGCCATCTGTTGTAAGAATTTCATTAATGCACCTATTTTCTCTTCATTTTTGCAAGAGTGGTCAGTCCAAATAATTTGTAGCCCTCTCCTGTTATGGGAAGGATTCGCTGCCCAGAAGCATCACCCCATCACAGCTAAGTCCCTGCTCTCTCATTATGGCGTTCTCTCAGGTGGCTTTGTTAGCTCAGAACAACAAAGCCTATGTCCCAAAGCCTGGTTGGGTATCAATAATTTAACAACATGTCATAGACAACAGTGAAGCATGCTGCTAGGGTTGAAATATTCCTAGGGCTCACTATCTATTATGCTGGGTTTTCTCACTGTGCAGTGAATGGAGTACAGGTGGGCCCAGCATTTTCCCAATTCAGAAACTTACAAGATAAGATAATGGCACAGGGGAGGGTTTATTTGCATTACAAAAGATTCCCTGATTTACCAAAGGGTTCACATTGGATCTTCTTTAAATTAAGAGCTCCTTTTCAGCAATGAAACATTTATAGGCTTAATTTTGTTTGGCACTTTCATGATAACACTCCCAAAGAACGGCCTTATTCAGACAAGATGACCCTCCTTCAGACTTGACTGGTCAAAAGTCTGTGCAAAAAATATTTGAAACATAATATTCAAAACGCAGAACTTTTACTTCATATTTTCTTTTGGTCTAGATTTCACTGTAGTCTGGTACATATAAGTGTAGCTTAGAGTCTGCTGCACCTGATTTGAACACTGACTCCAAATTCTCACTGTCTCACTTAGACATATGACCCAGTTACTCCCCATAGTGCCAGATAAAATGCCCAGGTACCAAAAGCCTCAGGCATCAATGCAGAACGTTCTGTTCTAGTAGTTACATTTAGGAGACAGAGGAAGGTTTACAGTGCAGTCCCATAGCACAAAACCGCATAGATACCCAGACATAGTTATATAATTCCTAAAGTCCCTATCCAAGCATCACAGGTCCTCTCCTGTCTGTCGTCAGCAAGTGCCTAAGTTTAGGACCTGTTCTTCATCCTCCTGGATTTTGTTGCCTCTGTCGCCACCTAAATTATGCAGGGAATTCTGCCCTGCTCAGTCCAGCTTCTGCTTCCCTACTGTCAGCCATCACTGTGTTTAGCTAAGAACCATCTCCCCAGTTACTAGAAACTCTCAGTATATGCCTTCTGCTCTTTTTCTTTTATACAATGGTTTTGTTTGTTTGTTTGTTTGTTTTAGCTAAATTATCCACCTTCACTAGAAAAGTTTACTCTCTTTGAGACTGGCCTGCTGCCAAATGTCAAAGAGGTCAAGCCCAAGTTTGGAGCATGACACGGGGCCATTCACCATAAATCATCAGAACAGTTTGAACATGGGGCAATTATAAATGCCCAGGAAAGCCAGAGAATCATCACACAACTGTTTCTTACACTGTCTGAGTAGTTTACTCCGGATCGAGTCAGAGTGATTGAGAACCTCCTCTCCCCTCCTCAGGATGGACTAGATTGGCCCCCTGATCATAGGGGTTTCCATCATGGGTTGTGGTTCTGCACAGGAATTTTGCTAAGAAGGGCTTGAGAACTAAGTGAGGAATGTGAAGGATCAAGGGTCAGATTTAGGAAGCAGAGGGTGCTCCTTTCCTCTACTTTTCTTACTATGATTTATCTGGAACTCTCTTCTCCTAACTATCTTTGTGTTGTGGGTCTCCATTGCTATCCATAAGAACATCTTTGCTGCTCTCCCCAGCATTCACCCTCTAAGTCCCTTGGATGTCATGGCCACAGAAATCTCACTAAAGCACCACTTCCATCCCAGCATTTCACCTGCTCAAAAACCTGCACTGCTACTTATGTTCCTGCATCAGTTATAAAAGGCATGCCCATATAATTTATTGCCCAAACCAGGACATATTTGAGAGTAAAAAAGGTGCACTTAATATTTATGTCAAGACCATAGGTGTAAATGGAAAATGCCTCATGTAACAGGGATATATGGTCACCTTAAACATAATCTCCCTATCTTGTGTTTGAGACTATGCTTCCATACTACTTATCAATCTAATCTTATTCCAAAGGTCAGAGCACTACTGCAATACTAAAAATAATAGCAGCAATGGCAACCATAATACTAGCAACCAGTCATGAGTTCTCTTCTGTATAGCAAGCACTGTGTCTCAGTGACATTTACTTTTTCACTTTCCATATTCTCATGAGATCAGGTGCCATTTTTGCCATTTTACAAATGGGTAAACTGAAATAAAGAGGTTTAAATACTTGACTAAGGTCATGCAGCTGGTAAATGGCGCCCCTGAAATTTAAGTCCAGGATAGGTCGACCCTATGCTTACTACTGTTTGCCAAACCATCTCCTTACTTTTCGTTGTTGTTGTTGAGATGGAGTTTCACTCTTGTTGCCCAGGCTGGAGTGCAGTGCCACAATCTCAGCTCACTGCAACCTCTGCCTCCCAGGTTTAAGCGATTCTCCTGCCTCAACCTCCCAAGTAGAAGGGACTACAGGCACCTGCCACCATGCCTGGCTAATTTTTGTATTTTTACTAGAGACGAGGTTTCACCATGTTGGCCAGGCTGGTCTCGAACTCCTGACCTCAGGTGATCTGCTTGCCTCAGCCTCCCAAAGTGCTGGGATTACAGGTGTGAGCCGCTGTGCCCGGCCCATCTCCTTACATTTTTAAAGTACTTTGTAAAGCACATAAAGAATATTTAGGATTACAACGGATGGAATGTTCTCCTAGTCTGGATGTGGTCTCCCCCATAATGCTGAATGGCTGAATTAACATTACCTAGCTCCTTCCCACCCTTTCATCTTTGCTTATGCTGTTATCTCTAAATGTATTGCCCTTCTACGTTTTTCGTGTCGATCCATGGTCAGTCCATCTGGCAAAGCCTAGTTTAATTTCACACCTTCTGTGAAACCATAGCTGGCTACTCAATTGACATTAATCCCTCCCACCTGTATCCTCTTAGCCTAATTATCCTTCATATAGTACACAAATTTGCAATAAATTAAAAAATTTCCTTTTCAGTTCTCTAATGATTTTATGTTTGTTATTCTTCTCTCCCTAACCTGTATGCAAATCCATCAAAGACAGGGAACCTCCTAGAACAAAATTTAACTTGAAATTTGGCCAGATAAATGTGGTTTAGACATTTTTTTAAACAAACTCAGTTAAGAGATTAAATAACTCATCCAAAATTCATATAAAAAAACACCCTAAAAAGATTGTTTCATATTTTTTCTACCAAAAAATGAGATATTCCTAGTAGCATTATTAAGACACTTTGAAATAAGATTTTTGTTTAAGTGAATGGACACATACTAAAACAATTATCTTAAAATAAAATACTCTTGCTTTTTAAATAAATATATCCAACTGGTTTGAGTGGTCTCACCTTGTGATGAGGAAAAGTAAACTTCAACATTTTCCTCACACCTGTAATGGGAAAAGCACAATATCCTGCTGCCTGGATCAGAAAAACCAGGAAGAACCCCAGGTATATTCTGTAGTCTCAAATTCACTAGAAACTTATTTGGAGGGAACAAAAAGGAAACTGGTCTCAAAATAGCTGTGTTAACTACATTGCCCCAACAATAATGCATTGAAATTCCCGATGAGACTACTGAACAATACCTAAACCATCAGCTTCACTCTGGCTTCGTTCCTTTTGCTAATGAATTGGTGTGAATTTCCCTGGGCATGCTGAGGTCATCTGCCAGACTGTGACTGATGATTCTATGTGGGGAAATAACTCCGTAAGTACTACTCAGATAGCCAGCAATCTGCTCCCATTGTCCCCAGGCCCATGGCAGTGTGCAAGCCCTGGTTTCATGGAGTGATGGCTTTGGGCCTGGTGAAATAGGCACTGGGCACATCACTTTCCAAAAATTATCAGAGAGCTCTGATGGAGAAAGAAGGCACTGAAGGACCAGGAGTCATTCTTGAATACAGACAGTACAGGATATTACGGTCACTAATGTGCAAAAGATTATACCAGTAGGAAATCTTGTGGGCTATTTGCAAAACACTTCCCTGAGTTACTCTGCAGGATCAGCCAGTGAAAAATTACAAAATTAGCTAAGATGCTTTTTTTTATTTTTCTTTTGTTCCAGCATTCTTGGTACACTTCTGATGCCTAAAGTCCTTATGCTCCTCACTGTTCTGCCTCTAACACTCTATTGTTTCTCAAAATAATAATAATAGCAAACATCTAGACATTGCTTATTATGTTCTAGGAACTACACTTTTCATAGAACACCTCTTTGATCCTTACAAATTCACCTTGAAATTGGCTACAGTTTTTATCTTGACTTGAAGTTGCTGACACATTTTCCCAGAGATACAGAACTAGTTAAATGGCAGAACTGGGTTGTAAAGCCAGGCAGGGCCACCTGAGTCCTGAATTTTGGCAGCCACATAAAGCATATGTCCAATTCACTCATGCAGCTATTTTTCCACCAAGAAGGAATGTGGTTTTAGAAACTAGTTTACTCTGAGATTACAGACTTAACCAATCCCCTTCCCAAGGTTGCTCATACTTAAAAAAATCTCAGAATAGAAACATTTCATGTGTGTCTAGTAAAATGTCATCCCAATGGTAGGTAAGATTTTTCTGAGTATAAGACTAGTCTTTTTTTTTTTAACTTTAAGTTCTGGGATACATGTGCTGAACATGCAGGTTTGTTATATAGGTATACATGTGCCATGGTGGTTTGCTGCATCTATCAACTCATCATCTATGTTTTAAGCCCCACATGCATTAGGTATTTGTCCCAATGCTCTCCCTCCCCTTGCCCCCCACCCCTGACAGGCCCCAGTGTGTGATGTTTCCCTCCCTGTGCCCATGTGTTCACATTGTTCAACTCCCACTTATGAGTGAGAACATGCAGTGTTTGGTTTTCTGACCCTGTGTTTGTTTGCTGAAAATGATGGTTTCCAGCTTCATCCATGTCCCCGCAAAGGACATGAACTCATTTTTTATGGCTGTATAGTATTCCATGGTGTATGTGCCACATTTTCTTTATCCAGTCTATCACTGATGGGCATTTGGGTTGGTTCCAAGTCTTTGCTATTGTAAACAGTGCTGCAGTAAACATACATGTGCATGTGTCTTTATAGCAGAATGATTTATAATCTTTTGGGTATATAACCACTAATGAGATTGCTGGGTCAAATGAAGACCCGTCTTCTTAATCAGCCTGTGAATTATACTAGAACAAATTTAACCTCTATGGATCAAAGGACTAGAGTGGTTGGCGCTCTTCTGAGTTTCCCAGAAGCTTCAAAGGCTGAAATAGATTATTTCTTTATCCTTGGATTCAAATCTTCATTATTTGAGTCCTTGTACATGCATTCCTCCCCTCCACATAGCCAGGAACCACCTTTTTAATTTATAAAAAAAATTCCTCTAGTTCAAGACTCATGATTTTCTTAGTGTAAGTCCTGAGCAATTACAACCCAAATATATATTTCTTCTTTGAATTTGCCATACATACATGACTTATAGCCTATAGATGATTCTTATACTTGAGTAATTCTATCATGCTCTCTCTGGTAAATGTGTTTATGTTTTACTTTCTGACAAAACTCAAATGTGTTTATGTCTTGCTTTCTGATAAAAGTTTCTCAGTGAATGGAAAAGCAGAGAGTTATCAATATTTGTGATTATTTCTAGCACAAACTAAATATGAAGAAGCTTCTTAAATGAGATAATGTATAGGAACCACTTATGAGTGGCTGGCATATAGAATGTGTTTACACACACACACACACACACATACACACACATTACATTACATTATGTACCTCTCCCTTCTTTTACCTTAAAAAAACACTTTTGGCTAAACAAACAAAAACCTAGTCTTTCTATAGTTAAATTCAAACATATATTTAGTGAAATTAAGAATTGTGTTTGCCTTAAAATCCTATGTATAACTAGGAACTGAACAGATGTTGAAAGACCTGGTCTCAGGCACATATTCCTTCCCTTCAAATAAGATGCCTCTTGATTTAAGGAGAGCAACTCCTGGGAGTCTAATTCCATCAGTAGGCTAGTCTCATCATGCAATCTCGACACATTTGAGGAATGCAGACCAAGATAATCAACTGTCCTCACTTGGGCCACCATCACCTTTGAGATCAGCGGTGCCTGTCTCATTGCAATTCGCCAGAGTAAGTCTGCTCAGAAAGCACCTGGCAGGACAGCCTAATTAAGTATTTACCCTGGCAGCCAAACTAGCTCTTTCAGATTCATTACTGTTTCTCAAACGACTAAAATTAATTTCTTTAAGTGAATAGAGAAAAGATATTTTAAAACAACCTTATATGGGTAGAATATTTGAATTATCACAATTGTTAGCTATTTTTAAATTCTATTAATTAATATTATTTTATCTCCAACATATGTTCTTGTTTTTATGGAACTGTTCTCATGACTGGTCTGGGATAAAATGTCATCAGTAGCCTTTGGCAAGTAGAGATTTCACATCTTGGTAACTTCACCTGTCCTTACTTTATAATGCATAAGCACCAGTCTGACACTCTGGAGTTCTTCCATTGCCATGCCAGCAGGTAAAGTGGGCGAGGGAGAATCTATGTTGAAGTCTTATGACACAACGGCCCAGATTTTAAATGAGCATAAAGAAGGGGAGGGGTCCTTGGGTTTATGTGAAAATCCTCTCTCAAGCAAGACCTTTTTAATAACATAACTAAATATGTCAACATATTAAAATACTTTTTAAAGAAATAACTACATATACAAGTTAATATCTTTCTTGCTCATTCCTGAAGTATGTCCTGTCGCTGTTGATTTGTTACATTTTTCTTTGAAATTCGGGGCTTTGGTGCATCTACCTAACTAGCACATAATTATTTTTATTTATGATTTCTCATTGGCAATAGAACTTCAAAAAAGAGTATTACTAGAAATGAGGGTGTGTTCACTTACAGCAATATGTGGCAAACCAGATGCTTTCCAATACTTGAAAATGACATTAGACTAGCAAGTCACAGTAGAAAACAAAGCAATTATTTAAAATCTATTTCGTCTAGTTCATATATTTTTTGACATCAGGTACTTTTGTATACTGGTTTTGCTAAGAGATTGGAAATAAAAATAACCATTCTTTTTATTGCAGTGTTATTACTCAGGTGTTAAGGTCAAATTTAACTGTCTCCATTAAAATCTTTTTTTCTTCTTCTTCAAATAAGTACTTTGGCTTAATCAATGGAGTCCCATGTTTACTCTCACCTACGTTTGCAAATTATAACCATTCTAAAACTACACATGAACTGTTTATATGAGTTTCCCACTTCAATAAAGCCTCCTACTCTCATATCACACCCTAAACTTTGACTCACCAGTAATGTCATTTCCTCCAAAATTTCACCAGTATTCCTATTTAACGAATCCCTCACACATTTATGCCACTATGTCCAGCCAACAATCCATCAACATTGGTCCCTAATTCATAGCCCATCACTCTTTCACTATCAAAGACCCATTTTTTTGTCTTCTCTCCGTCCCCAGCTTAGACTCCAGAGTCAATTTCTTACTCATTCCCATGCCCTCCGGTCTCTCCTTGATGAAACTCCTTTTTCTCAACTATCCCACGTGTCCCCTAAAGCTATGGAACATGGATTGGGAAAAATATGATAATGCTGATTGCTTTCACTTTAAGTTTATAACACTCCATCTCCTCTGGGCTCTTAAAATGTTTCTGCAGTCTTTCTCTATATCCCTAGTTCCTCCACTCTCCAAATCTCCTCTAGAACACCTTCACAACTTTTCCTTTTTTCTTTTTTTTTTTTGAGACGGAGTCTCGCTCTGTCGCCCGGGCTGGAGTGCAGTGGCCAGATCTCAGCTCACTGCAAGCTCCTCCTCCCGGGTTCACGCCATTCTCCTGCCTCAGCCTCCCAAGTAGCTGGGACTACAGGTGCCCGCCACCTCGCCTGGCTAGTTTTTTGTATTTTTTAGTAGAGACGGGGTTTCACAGTGTTAGCCAGGATGGTCTCGATCTCCTGACCTCGTGATCCGCCCGTCTCGGCCTCCCAAAGTGCTGGGATTACAGGCTTGAGCCACCGCGCCTGGCCGGTACTTTTCCTTTTTTCTGAAACTTTTAACATATCTTCACCTTCCTTACTCTGTTGAAGACTTTAACTTTCATTTCTGTGAGAAAACAAAGATATCAGAAGAGAGTAACATCCTCATCGCCAATTACCAAACCCACCAATATATCTCCATTCTCATTTTACAATGCTTTTCTTTTGTTATAGTGGCTAAATTTTTCTTACCTTCACTGAGAGCCAAATGTTCCTCTCCCACACTGGATCCCATCGTCTCTAAAATACTCAAAGGGTTTTGTTTCTGCAATTTTACTTGTCCCTCTTTAACTGCATCATCAATCACTCCACTGTTTGTTCTCATCAGTGTAAGTTCTAGTTGTAACACCTCTCATTTTAACAATTTCTGTGTACCTTCATTTCACTCACACATGTTTCTGCTCTCATTGTAGGAAAAAACTGCTGGAGATAGTTGCTTATACCCATTCTTTTCATTTCTTAAACTGCAATTTTATCTTTGAAGCCATACCAGTCAAGTTTTCATCCAGTCACTCCAATGACACTGTTCTTGTGAAGTAACCAAAAACCTCCATGTGGTTGAATCCATTAGCGAATTCTCAGTTCTAACCTTCCCCTACTCTGTAGCAGCATTTGGCACAGTTAATCATTCCCTCATCCTTGAAACAATGTATTCACTTGGCTTTTGAGATACCTTCCCCTCTAGTTATACATCCTAACTCTACATCCTAACTCTACAACACCTGGGCTGATTTGTCTTCATCTTCCCAACTGGTGTTAGACTTCTATTGCCTTGCCTTGCCTTGCCTGCCTTGCCTTGCCTTGCCTTGCCTTGCCTTGCCCTGCCTTGCCCTGCCCTGCCCTGCCCTGCCCTGCCCTGCCTTGCCCTGCCCTGCCCTGCCCTGCCCTGCCTTGCCTTGCCTTGTTTTGTCTGGTCTTGTCTGGTCTTGTCTTCTTTTCTGAATTATCACTTTGTGCATTGGAGTGCCACCAAGTTCATGGTTTTAAGAATAATCTGAGCTGGGTGCCGTGGCTCACGCCTGTAATCCCAGCACTTTTGGAGGCCGAGGTGGGCGCATCATGGGGTCAGGAGATCGAGACCATCCTGGCTAACATGGTGAAACCCCATTACTCCATCTCTACCAAAAATACAAAAATTTAGCCAGGCGTGGTGGCCAGCGTCTGTAGTCCCAGCTACTTGGGAGGCTGAGGCAGGAGAATGGTGTGAACCGAGATGGCGCCACTGAACTCCAGCTTGGGTGACAGAACGAGATTCTGTCTCAAAAAAAAAGCGAAAAAAAAAAAAAAAGAATATTTTGTCAACTAACACTTTCACACTTTCACACTGATATTTCTTTTTTTATTATTATTATACTTTAAGTTCTAGGGTACATGTGTATAACCTGCAAGTTTGTTACATATGTATACTTGTGCCATGTTGGTGTGCTGCACCCATCAACTTGTCAGCACCCATCAACTCGTCATTTACATCAGTTATAACTCCCAATGCCATCCCTCTCCCCTCCCCACTCCCCATAATAGGCCCCGGTGTGTGATGTTCCTCTTCCCATGTCCAAGTGATCTCATTGTTTAATTCCCACCTATGAGTGAGAACATGTGAGTTTGGTTTTCTGTTCTTGCGAAACTTTGCTGAGAATGATTTCCAGCTGCACCCATGTTCCTACAAAGGACACGAACTCATCCTTTTTTATTATGGCTGCATAGTATTCCATGGTGTATATGTGCCACATTTTCTACATCCAATCTGTCACTGATGGACATTTGGGTGATTCCAAGTCTTTGCTATTGTGAATAGTGCCACAATAAGTATACATGTGCATGTGTCTTTATAGCAGCATGATTTATAATCCTTTGGGTATATACCCAGTAATGCAATGGCTGGGTCATATGGTATTTCTAGTTCTAGATGCTTGAGGAATCGCCATATTGTTTTCCACAATGGTTGAACTAGTTTACAGTCCCACCAACAGTGTAAAAGTGTTCCTATTTCTCCACATCCTCTCTAGCACCTGTTGTTTCCTGACTTTTTAATGATTGCCATTCTAACTGGTGTGAGATGGTATCTCATTGTGGTTTTGATTTGCATTTCTCTGATGGCCAGTGATGATGAGCATTTTTTCATGTGTCTGTTGGCTGTATGCATATCTTCTTTTGAGAAATGTCTGTTCATATCCTTTGCCCACTTTTTGATGGGGTTGTTTGTTTTTTGA
>NW_016808040.1:1318263-1320407 GCF_001698545.2 Rhinopithecus bieti
CTAGACTTCTCTTCTCACTTCCTTTCATTCATTTGATCTTCAATCAATGATACTTTTTCTTCCAGTTGATCGAGTCGGTTACTGAAGCTTGTGCATTTGCCACGTATTTCTCGTGTCATGATTTTTATCTCTGTCAGTTCGTTTATGGCCTTCTCTGAATTGATTATTCTAGTTATCTATTGTTCCATTCTTTTTTCAAGATTTTTAGTTTCTTTGTGCTGGGTACATAGTTCCTCCTTTAGCTCTGAGAAGTTTGATGGACTGAAGCCTTCTCTCAATTCATCAAAGTCATTCTCCGTCCAGCTTTGATCCGTTGCTGTAGATGAGCTGCTTTCCTTTGGAGGGGGAGATGCGTTCTGATTTTTTGCATTTCCGGCTTTTCTGCCCTGCTTTTTTCCCATCTTTGTGGTTTTATCTGCCTTTGGTCTTTGATGACAGTGACGAACTGATGGGGTTTTGATGTGGGTGTCCTTTCTGTTTGTTAGTTTTCCTTGTAACAGTCAGGACCCTCAGCTGTAGGTCTGTTGGAATTTGCTTGAGGTCCACTCCAGACCCTGTTTGCCTGGGTATCAGCAGCGGAGGCTGCAGAAGATAGAATATTGCTGAACAGAGAGTGTTGCTGTCTGCTTCTTGGTCTGGAAGCTTCGTCTCAGGGATGTACCCCGCCGTGTGAGGTATGAGGTGTCTGTCTGCACCTAGTGGGGGATGTCTCCCAGTTAGGCTAGTCAGGGGTCAGGGACCCAATTGAGCAGGCAGTCTGTCCATTCTCAGATCTCAACATCCATGCTGGGAGAAACACTGCTCTCTTCAAAGCTGTCAGACAGGGACTTTTACATCTGCAGAGGTTTCTGCTGCTTTTTGTTTAGCTGTGCCCTGTCCCCAGAGATGGAGTCTACAGAGACAGGCAGGTGTGCTCCACCCAGTTCCCTTGAGCTGCAGTGTGCTCCACCCAGTTCCAGCTTCCAGGTGGCTTTGTTTACTTACTTAAGCCTCAGTAATGGCAGGTGCCCCTCCCCCAGCCTCGCTGCTGCCTTGCAGTTAGATCTCAGGCTGCTGTGCTAGCAACCAGGGAGGCTCTGTGGGCGTGGGACCCTCCCATCCAGGTGTGGGCTATAATCTCCTGGTGTGCCATTTGCTAAGACCCTTGGTAAAGCTCAGTATTAGGGTGGGAGTTACCCGATTTTCTACCTGTTGTGTGTCTCAGTTTCCCTTGGCTAGGAAAAGGGATTCCCTTCCCCCTTGCACTTCCCAGGTGAGGTGATGCCTCGCCCTGCTTCAGCTCTCACTGGTCGGGCTGCACCAGCTGACCAGCACCGATTGTCCAGCACTCCCCAGTGAGATGAACCTGGTACCTCAGTTGAAAATGCAGAAATCACCCATCCTCTGTGTCGCTTGCACTGGGAGCTGGAGGCTGGAGCTGCTCCTATTCGGCCATCTTGCTCTGGGATGACGCACACTGATATTACTAACCTTAGCTTTTCTAGAGTTGAATGAAAAACAGACATTAAGCTAAACTAATAGTTAAATACAGAAGTCTTGAGGCCTCTTTTTACCACCTTGCACTCCAATCTAAATGTAGTTCTTTCCCATTTTCACAAATGGTTCCAGAATTCAGTTAGTTCTAAAGTTAAGTGTCATTCATGACTTCCCTCTTTACCTCACATCATCACCCCAAACAACATTGCACAATCATTTGTTTATTTTCTTCTTTGTAGTCTATAAACCCCATCAGGTCAGGAGATTTTCTTTTCTTTTTTTTTTTTTTTTTGTCACCCAGGCTGGAGTGCAGTGGCCGGATCTCAGCTCACTGCAAGCTCCGCCTCCCGGGTTTATGCCATTCTCCTGCCTCAGCCTCCCGAGTAGTTGGGACTACAGGCGCCCGCCACCTCGCCCGGCTAGTTTTTTGTATTTTTTTTTTTTTAGTAGAGACGGGGTTTCACCGTATTAGCCAGGATGGTCTCGATCTCCTGACCTCGTGATCCACCTGTCTCGGCCTCCCAAAGTGCTGGGATTACAGGCTTGAGCCACTGCGCCTGGCCGAGGAGATTTTTCTTAGCTCATTCACCATTGCATGGCAGTGCATAGAACAGTCTCTGTCACCTGGTAGTAAATACTGTTTTTTTTTTTTTTTTTTTTTTTTTTTT
>NW_016808040.1:1321074-1341185 GCF_001698545.2 Rhinopithecus bieti
TTTTTTTTTTTTTTTTTTTTTTTTTTTTTTTAGTAAATGAGTGAATGAATGGTTTCTTCTCATCTCTGAACAGCTTTGTTTTGCAAGTTCTGGTTGAACATCATTCTGTTATAGAGTAGTTCAAGATGCATTAATTTTCACTGTATGTGTTTTTATTTAGTATATATCCACATAATCTGGCAGTTGATCATGCAGCATTGAGTGTTATTATACGGGTGCTTTACATATATGGAGTTTCATCCCATGTAAAATATAAAGTTCCTTGTGGGAAGAAACCATACCTACATTCCTGTCTCTCTTAGTTCCTCACATTGTGTTTAGCACCTAAGAACTGAAGAAGCACAGTTCTTCTAAGACATTAAAAACTACTCATGATTATTTCTGATCCTAGAGTTATATTCTCCAGGATCTCTAGAGAATATTTCTCTCACCTTATTTGAAACATTACTAATATTTTCATTTGTATTTTACTTTGCCCCAAAGCAAAGTAAAGGAATAACTTTCCTTTGCTTGTTTCTGGGGCAAAGTTTATGCACACGGAGGCCATAAAAGACACCAGCCACAAACAACAGCAATGATTCAAAAGTTGTTCTGATAAAAAAAGATTGAGTGAGGTGCAACATTAAATAAGAGTATTTTCATATCTCATTAGTACTTCTAGGATGTTGAATTCTGATTATAAGTGAAATATATGAATTTAACATTTGAGATTATAGAAAACAACAACTGGAAGTCATTCTGAGAGAAAAATATCTGCTCTGGATAGCTAATGTGTGAGGGTCTTCTTGATATACTGAGTGCACATTTTCATCCAATCTTCAGGCCAACTGGGTGAGTAGAAGGGGAAGTTAGATCATATTGTGTGAGAGACCAAAAAAGGGAGGACCAAGGCGGAGGGAAGTCCAGTTATATGGAGAGAAGAATCACAATTGTCTACACCAGTGGATTTGCGTCAAGTAGCAAACTCCTGTAGATACCACCAAGGAAGACATAACTGAGAAAAAACTAATTAACCAGTCCCCGGTTTACATTAATCATATTAGAAGAAGAAACCAAATCATGTGTATACTCTGCTTCCACGAATGTTTGAACCTGTACCACCGTATATTTCTAGAGAACAGTCTGAAAACTTTTCTCTTCATAACCTCTCCCCCACTCCTTTTTTTTCTAACTTGGTAGGGTTTGTCTGACAGCATTCCACATAGAAGTCTCCTAGTGAAGCATGAATAATACCAAAGCTTCCCTTTTAGCAAAAGAGGCAGTCATTGGAGAAGTATAACCATCTCTGCTTGTGGCTTTGATAATTGTTGGGAGGTGGAGCACTGAAGTATGATGTCCATGCGCTTCCATCATCACATCCAATCCTCGAAACTTTTTACTTTTTTGCTTTGGTGAAGAGTGTATTTGTGTGTCACCCCTCATGAATTTCCAATTCATATAGCTGTTTCTTATGTCTTTTAAATGTCTTTCCATTTTTTTGTCCTTAACTTCATTTCTCCTGTTAAGAACGTTTCCTAAACTAATTCAATTGATTACTAATCTGTTATTATTCTAATTTTCACACAGTCACTAAAGTGCTCTTTCTAAAATGCATCTGACCCAGCTAATCTCTATTTACAGGCTTTTGTGAATCTCCATCACTCACAGAGAAAATTCTGTGGCCTCTAGCATGACACTGTAGGTCCTCAAATGGCATGGCTCCAGTCTATCTTCCCAGTTCCATCTAATGAACTACTACTCATCCGTAAATGACTTATGATCTAATTATACTAACCCACTTGTAGTTTCTTGGCCTTAGCATGTTCTCTCTCTCCTCTGCCCCGTGTATTTCATTACCTCTGCAATACCTCCTGTGTGAAGTCATCTCTGGAAGCTCCAGGCAGTCATATTTTCATACTAGATCCTATACAAAACACCTACCACGTTGATGAGTGTGTTTTGCTTTTGAATTACCTGACTCTTTAAACTGTCAACTCTCAAGGCCAATAAAATATCTGGCTTACCTCTGGTCCCGTAACACTCAGAACATGAAGATAGGAAAGAGTTAAATGAGGAAAGAAGATAAAACATGATTTTCTGTGTACATTGGATTCAATGTACACAATGTACATTGGATTCTTTATATAGTATCTTATTTAATGTTTACCATAGATGATATAGTCATTATTGTCCCCAATTTATAAAATGGGGAAACTATATCTTGAAAAAAGGGTAAATAAGTTGTCAAATAAACCATTAACAAAGCAAATTCTCAAACCTAAGTTAGTTTGTCTTACATTCTTTTTATGGTCCCACTGTTCCTCCCAATAAGCACACAAAGCATTCATTAACTAAATGAACTAATGACTTTTCAAGCTAAAATTAAGTTGTTATTGTAGTTGTTTCTCTCTCTTCCTCTCTCTCCAGTCATAGATGAGAACTTTGCTCTTTGGCAAAACTGACTCTTAAAGCAAAATCTGTATGTTGCTTGCTCTCTGAAATTTACGTGGCAAGAATTTCTGATTTTGCTCTGGAAATTCCTTCTTCTTTTGATCAATTTATCTTTCTTCAAAACATAAGGCAAGGCACATTGCTAATTTTCAAAGTGAACCAGTATGATGACTACATCTACATGAAATAAAACAGACAAATTTTGGTAAAATCTTATGTTCCTTAATGTATACCTTAGAGTGTCTGTAGTAACTTTCTGGATTTGAGATATCTAGAAAGTATTTCCCAATGGAATAAGATTACTTCTTCAAAAAGCATATTCTGCACTAATTTATTGGAATGGTGAAAGTATGTTTGTTCACTAGAGCTAAAATTCAGTTGTTGCTGCAACCATGTGGACAGGTCACCAGATATCTGAGCTTAAACTGAACTGTTTTGAAACAGTAAAAATAAGTTGGACATAATGATGTTTAAAATTGATAAAAGATGAAAAGTCTATGCAAAATATGTAAGAATAACATATATAATTGATATTTTATGTCAATATTTTGCTATATCATATAAACATTTTTGATCAAAAGGTTTTATCATGTATGTTTAGTTGAAATGTATCAACTCTCTATATATTTCTTGTTAATCTTTGTCTGTTTATTCACTTATCCTTAATTGTTTGAGTTTCTCACTTATCCAACCTAGCTCTAGTTTTTTCCCTACATAATAATTATGTAAATGTTATAAAAGTCATTGATTATCACCCTAACAAATTTAAACTTTTTTCTATAGACTATTGTTTCAAGCAGGAAATTAATGTTAGTAGGTGGGAACAAAAGTATATCATGATCCTCTCTTCTGCAAGTTATAAATCAAATTGAAAAAAAAGACAGGAGTCCAATATTATAGATGAACCAGTATCCATTTTATATTTAACAAGATTGGATGAGAGAATGTGGCTCACATGGGTGGCCATAAGCAGGCTTCCTACTACTTTCCCTTCTTGTCTAGAGCTCAAGTCAGCCCACCCCAGGAGGAATATTTGTCTTCAGGGTTTGATACACTTACCTAAAATTACTGTCCTTTACACTGGTGTGATTACTAATTTATTTATCCAACAAATATTGAGAACCTACTATGTGCCAGGTTCCAGATGCCGTAGATACTGTGTGAATCAAACAATCTAATTCCACTTAACATTTCTAAATGCAGGAGAACAGAAACTCGTAAGTCTATGCAAGCCTGCAGCTGGCCAGATCTTTAAATGGGAAAAAGAAAGGTTTGAGATGTAGGCTCTCTTCTTTTCTTTTCTCTCTTTTTTTCTTTTCTTTTCTTTTTCTGTTTCTTTCTTCTTCTTTTTTTTTTTTTTTTGGACAAAGTCTTACTCTGTCACCCAGGCTGGAGTGCAGTGGCATGATCTCAGCTTACCACAACCTCCACCTCCTGGTTTCAAGTGATTCTCCTGCCTCAGCCTCCCAAGTAGCTGGGATTATAGGTGTGTGCCACCATGCCAAGCTAAGATTTTTTTTTTTTTTTTTTTTAAGTAGAGACAAGGTTTTACCATGTTGGTCAGACTGGTTTTGAACTCCTGACCTCAGGTGATTCACCCCCCCTTGGCCTCCCAAAGTGCCAGCATTACAGGCGTGAGCCACCACACCTGGCCAGCTCTCACTTTTACCAGTCATTAAACCATTTCATATCCACCTTCAGGGAGGAGTGAGTGACAGGATGTGAGGAAAAAGGCTGACATGTTTTTTATATGACATTCTCTCCTGGCGACCATAAGTTCCTTCCACGACATGGAAGAAGGAATATGATCAGCTTTGTGATTTATAAAGATAATCCTATTGGGAGTATAAAAGATAAAGAGAAGAGGGACATGTTAGTCTCAATGCCTTTTGCAAAAATCTTCTTAAATTTTTTTGGGCAAGTTGCCTTAATGATGAATGCACAATAACTATAACATGAAGAAACGCCTGTCTAGAACATAGTGCTGAAATCAAGATTAATAAATACAGCATTATCTCCAATTCCCTTTGCATAATCACCTCTCTGGTAGATTAGACATTGTTTCTAGAATTGCTTGAGAATGTGAATATATTATTATATTAAGAGGCCATATCTTTACACTGCAATCACTAGAATATATGATAGAAATAATGAACAGAATTTGCAGTGAGATTTTTTATCAATGCTGAATTTTCCCCTGCTTTATGATTTTCTATTGAACATTAGAATAACTACCAGAGACCTTGCAATTTTACTTAGTCACAATAAATGCAGTTGCTCTTTCTGTGGTATGGTTCTCGTACATCTTAAATTGTGAGACTGTTTTGTAAATACCTTTCTAAATCACTGACACAGTTTGTTCTCATAGCTGCAAAACTGTAAGAAAATATTTTCTTATACAGAACCACCATTCTCTTTCATTTGCATGGACTTTAAACAAATATTTGGGCCTGGTGCTGTACACCCCTAGTTGCAGTTACTCAGGAGGTTGAGGCAGGAGGATTACTGAGCCCAGGAATTTAAGGGAGGAGTGTGCTGTGATAGCTCCTATGAATAGCCACTGCACTCCAGCCTGGGCAACATATAGACACCCTGTCTCTAAATAAATAAACAAATAATAGGCTTTTTTGTTTTAGGTGTTTTAGATTTATGGAAAAATTGAGCAGAATGTACAGTTGCCTTATAGTCTTTAATCCGTTCTGCTTCTTCTGCTCTTCTAGTATTAATATCACACATTGTTGTGGTACATATGTTATAATTGATAAATCGATATTGGTACACTATTATTAATTCTAGTCTATCATTTACCTAATTCACTTTTTGCATTTTACATTCTACAGATTTTGACAAACATAATATAATGACATGTATCCAACTTTGTAGTATCATAAAGGATACTTTTATTGCCCTAAATACCTCCTTCAATCTGCCTATCTCTCCCTGCCTCTCCCCAGACCTCTGGCAACCACTGATCTTTTTTTTTTGAGACTGAGTCTCACTCTATCACCCAGGCTAGAGTGCAATGGTGCAACCTTGGCTCACTGCAACCTCTGCCTCCTGGATTCAAGCAATTCTCCTGCTTCAGCCTCCCGAGTAGCTAGGACGACAAGCACGTGCCACTACGTCCAGCTAATTTTTGTATTTTTAGTAGAGATGGGGTTTCACCGTGTTGCCCAGGCTGGTCTTGACCTCCTGACCTCAGATAATCCATCTGTCTTGGCCTCCCAAAGTGCTGGCATTACAGGCGTGAGCCTCCGCACCTGGCTGATCTTTTTACTGTCTCTGTAGCTTTGCCTCTTCCTGAATGTCTTATATTTGGAACCATATAGAATGTAGCCTTTTTACATTGACTTCTTTCACTTAGCCACCTGCATTTAAGTTTCTTCCATGTCTTTTGATGGGTTGATAGCTCATTTATTTCTGTTGCTGAATAATATTCCATAGTATATATGTACCACAGTTGGTTTATGCACTAACCCATGGAAGTAAATCTTGCCTACTTCCAAGTTTTGGAAATTATGTGCACTGTTGATATAAATATTTCCATGCATGTTTTTAATTCATTTGGATAAATGTGTATACTTTTAAAGCTCAAGAAAGAAGAACTTAATTTTTGAAATAGTGTATCTCCATTATTTCAACTGATTGAATATCATTTGTATGCATGAAATACTTTGGAGATGGCACTATAGTTCTATATGTTTTTGACCGTAAGAGCTTTTATCTCCTGATTATCTCCTCCATTTACCCATACCTCACCATGCTTCCTAAGGTCTCAGCCTTGGTGCTTGCCTATCCATATATTTCTTACCCCTCTTCCCTTTTCCTTTTTTCTAGTTCCTGGCTAAGTTTTTTTTTTTTTTTTTTTTTTTATAAAAAAAAGTTGCAGGAGATCAGAAATATAAATTTACTGAGTTGGGGACTGTGGCATAATTAGCTCCCTCTTGGTTCATCCGTAAGTCAGCTTTCCTTTTATCTAATCCCAGTTAAACAACTGTTAATATGTGAGTTGGGGCAGGTGAATGAGCAACATTCCCTTAACCAGTTAAGAAAAAAAAGCTGATTGGGATCCACTCCTGGAACATGGTTGAGCTGTGGTGAATGGAGGGAGGGAGTTGAGTTTTGAAGCATTAAACATGATAGCAGTGACAGCATTCTTGGAAAGCCGTTCTACCAGCACAGATAGTTTTGTCTAATTTGACCCACAAACTGGCCTTTCTTTCCATGAAACCCAGTTGTTCTTGAGTAGTCAATGAATGGTTCTGGACAAACGAGAGCTTCATCAAAGCATTGCAATACACTCTGCATCTGTGGAGTGCCATATTTTGCCTTTTCTTTTCTATTTGTTTTGCAATCTCTTTTTTTTTTTTTTCCACAACAAACCTCTAAGAAAGGGAATGAGGGCACGATTCCCATGTTATGGGTAAGGAAACTGAACCACACAAAGGTTCAATGCCACCATGCCTAATGCCACTTGGGTAATTATGGGAAAACAAGAAGACAAAATCTGGTGTTCTGGACTCTTAGCCCTATGTACTCTCTTCTGTAACATGCTGCCTTCGCAACTGTGGTCATTAGTCTGTGGCTGGGATTGTGATGGTGTCATGTCAGTGGAGCCAGAGCAACAAATTTAATGACACAGCTGGGAAAACTTAAAAGCCTGCCCTTGGCTGGGTCATAAGTGGAGGTTAATACAATGGTGTCATTACAGACTTTTGCCCGCCTCCCAAAACCACTGCACAGTTCAAGAGAATCAAAAAGGTTCCATTGGGGGTTGGCTCAGGTCTGAATGAGCAGCCGAGGTCAGAATGGAAATGTGGAATAGACAGGGAACTGTTGAGTCCAATGCAAAGTTCAAAACTGCTCAGTGAATCCCACATGACCCAAAGTCTACCTTCGCCTGCCAATTAAAAGATCATCCTCAGTTAGAGTTTAAATTAAGGCAGCATACTGCTTCTTGGGCTAAAGATCTGGTGATTTAATGCAACTTATTTCTAAATCAATCCTTTTCAAAGTAACGTGCTTGTAACAAGGCTCTATTACCTCTCCAAACTATTAATATAAAAATATTCCCACTGCAACTGAATACAACACTCCAAGGTCCGGTTGCACACTTCACACCCCCTACCGTGTACTATACCTTTAATTTCATAATATATGCAGTCTTAAATTCAACTTTTATTTTTAACACCTATATTTTAATGAAACATGAAATATAAAATGAAACTCCAGACTGCCTTGTATGAGCACGAAGAAAAATCCTAATTACCTGTTTCAAAAGTGTGAAGCACTTTCTAATTTTCCACCAGCCAGTTTCCTTAGACAGCACCTAGTATTATAACTATTTATGCCAATTGTGCTATTTCATGCATAAAATTACTGCGTTATTGTTGGAATAGATGCCAGAGAGATATCTAAGCAGGGTGCAATCACTTCAGTTTCTATCAAATTGGGCTCCTGAAAGGTATCATAAATTTTATTAGAAGGCAAGGGGCTAATGGCAGCCAATCAGTGTTAATGCTGATAAAATTGCTGTATTTTACATTATAAAAACCAGATGATATTTTTGTCAGAGGGCCACCTTTTGTTTTATTAAGAATGCATCATGAAAACTATATTGTAATCACAGAAGATACTTAGGAAAGCTGCCTCCCTTCCTCAGGATGTGGGGGTGACATTCCTCTTGGGGTGCTCTGGCAGCGGTTGGTGAGGCAGCCTTTGCTCTTGGCTGTCTGATGAATGGTAGCATAAAATGAAGCAATGCAAAATGCATCCCTCACACTATGGGTACCGTAATTCAATTGCATGCAGCTTTATTCTCTTAGGGTCCACTCTTTGGGAAACAAATATTAATGTTCCACTGTTCCCAGGTCCTTTATTGTGCTATAAAAAAATTGTTTTCGATTAACCTGCCAATTGAATCTGGAGAGCTGGGTGGTTTTTAAGACTCCCTCACTTCTTCCTGAGGCACCACAGTAAAGAGTGGCAGATTATGATGATATTGAAACAGAAAAGAAGAAAGTTTGGTGCAGAGTTCAGGCCCTTTGATACAGTCCTGAGTTGCATTTTATCAATAGTAACAATAATTTCCATAAGTTGAAGGCTAAAATGTGCGACCTTGGGCAAATCAATTCCTCTCTCCAAGTCCTCTGTGTCCTTATTTCTGAAATGATGGTATAAAATGCTGCAGTCTCTAAGGCACCTTACACACACACACGCGCGCGCGCACACACACACACACACACCCCTGGGGAAATAACTTGTTATCTTACCTTTGCTTCTATTGGCAACTCCTTATTTGAACTGATATCTGAGAGAACTGCTAATGTTATCAGACTTGAGGAAGCACAGGTCGAATGATCTGGCCTTTTGTTGCTGCTCCATTTCAGAGAGAAAAAGCTGGACAATGTAACTCTCTATGGTCAGCAACTAGCAACAATAAAAATAGATTAAATAATCATTCAAATGCTCTTTCAGACACCCAAAAACTTAGCACACAGGAGTTTTCTCTCCTTAATTTCTAACAACTACATCAAGAATAAGGTGCAATCTAACTCTCATTTACAGTAGGACTTGTGTTATCTTGTGTTCAATCAGATATAAATGCTTCAAGGTAAATGACCTATTTTGTACTTCGTTTGAATACCCTTATTGCTCAACACTAAGCAGTCACTCATAAGTGACTTCAGAACTTAGTGGTTAATGGTAAGTGGTTGACAGAACATGAAGAAACCATCAGTTGGCTTATATGATTGAGCACACTGGATTAAGCTGACTGTTTGTTAGAGGATAGTAGGCAGACATGTTTAAAACTGTCTTCAATTTCTATTCCCATTAGACCATCACCATAAATCCACTTTTTAAAAAGTAAATTTCATGTTTGTTTGCTTCTCTTTAGGTTGATTCTGATGCTTCCCCAAAGAACCATTGATGGCTGCCTCTTCCGTGGTATCACAACCCACCTGCTGGAGCTAATAATTACAACTCTGTTACAAGTATTTCTAGAAGCTTGGGGGAAGGCCTTACCAAAATAAACACATTAATGTGACTAAACGATATATTAGTGTTTATGTAAATCAAGTTACACACGTTATATACCGTAATAAATTATCAAGGTTCTGTGACTAATGACTATAATTTTGTACTAACCAGAGAGGGGTGCCATATATGATTGGGCAGGTTGTGTGCCACACCAGAGTAAAGCCAGGACAGTGAGTGGTGAGTCACCAAGCTGTGCATCTGGTGTGAGTAATTATCAGAAAGACACTGCACCGTTTTATTCTCAAGAAAGCATTTCCCACTCTCCCAGCCATGTACCCACAGGGAGAAACCATGTTTTTCAATTCACACAAAGGGGTCACAACCATACCAGTAACTACTAAACCAAATGATTTTAAAATTCCACTAAGAACCTCCTACAGGCTGAATCCCAACTAATCTTTAATTCAGTCCATTTCTACAAAGCAACAGAAGCTATAATCTGAGAAATTTTAGATTTCCTGAAAACAGTTCCCAGACCCTAGATCCCACTGACACCAAATGAAATCAAGCCAAGCAAGACAATTTTTACGTGGATTACCTGAGGAGGGGATAAAGATTGGAACAGAGCCACAAATAAATGCTCAGAAACAAATGAAACAATGAGTTAAGAGACCAGGAGAAAGCCAGGCCTGCACCTACCAACCTGCATGTGAGACGGAGAGGCACAATGTTCTCATTATGTACATCATATGGTTGCCCCATTTTCAGATGTCTTAATGGCCTTGGAAGATTATTCCATTAGGGTTTCCTTAATTATTTTCACAGTTACTGTCACCTTTGCACCCAGCCTCTGAGTACTTTGAAAATAGTGTATGAATGATGCTGAGATGCATTAACTATAGCTGAGCAACTACACCATTCAACCAGAATACAAAGGTAATTCAAAGTAATGAATCCTTAGCTATGTATATGACAGAAGAATTGCTTCTTCTCTATAGTCTTTCAGTCAGCCAGTTAATACTCATGTAATACAGGTTATTAGAACTAGTTATTTTCAAGGGGAGTTAAAAAAGCCAGGACATGTTCCAAAGCTAGACATTGTTATTGATATCACTTTTTTTTTTTGTATTTCATTTAAAATAGCCAAATAATAAAAGCTAAGTATGTTTAATTACCTAATTAACCTTGTGTGTGGCATGTACTTATGACCCTTGCCTCACGTCTAAATCACACCCTGTTCCTAAGCCCCGCCATCATCCCTCATACTATTCTTGAACCCCACACCATCCCTAAAAGTGATCATTTTTATCCCAATCCTAGGCCACTTTCTATCTCAAACTGCCTCCCTAAGATTTAATGTTTGCTTTTAAACCAAACTAAAATGTACCTGAAATCAAAACAGAGGCTTCAAAATGCCATGTGATCAACATAACCTGGTCCGTCAAGTTGTTTAAAATACTGTTGGGAGATTAAGCCCATTAAAAATCTAATAATGAAATCTTAACAAATATTGCCCTCACAGAGTTGTCAGAAGCTAATAACTATGACTAATATTAAATAAATGGATCTATTAAGTGATCCAGGAGGTTTTTCCAGGAGGGACCCAGGAGGTATGCGTGTGCTTTCTCAAGTTTTATTTCTAATTGAAAATGCCTTCTGAAATTTGTTGACACTAAGATGAGAAACCCTAAAGAAAGAAATCTTAGCACGGACTGTGATCAGTGTGATGTGAGAAAGTTTCTTATGTCAAGAAGGTTAGGTGCTCAGGTTTCCCAACAACAAATATTCTCAATAATCTATCTCACTCTTTCAGAATCTGTTAGTTCATTTTGCATTGTTATGAAGAAATACCTGAGGCTGGGTAATTTATAAAGAAAAAAGCTGTATGTGGCCCACAATTTTGCAGACTGTACTAGAAGCATGACACCAGCATCTGCTTCTGGTTAGGCTTTAGAATGTTTACAATCATACCAAAGTAGAGGGAGAGCCAAGGGTGTCGTACGGCCAGAGGAAAAAAGAGAGAGGGAAGGGGTGCCATGCTCTTTTTAACAACCAGATTTTCTGGTAACTCATTACCATGGGGAGGGCATGAATCCATTCATGAAGGATCCACCCCCATAACCCAAACATCTCACAGTAGACTCTACTTCCAACACCGGGGATCACATTTTAACATGAGATTTGGAGGGACCAAAATATCCAAACTGTGTCAGAATCCAAACATGGGCTGTTTGATTACATGGGAAATTAGCCAGGTTGCCTTATTGCTCATGAAACTCTTTTATATCCATCCTACAGAGAGATGACTCATGGGTCAAATGAAATTCAGGTCCAAGCTCTGGAGAGTGTGTGGGGACATGTGAAAAGACTTGGTAAGTTGAACACACGGGTAAATGTAAGAGCATAAAGGGGCTTTGTTTCTATTGTTTGGTAGTGATTGTTTTGGATACTGGTTTAAATTTTTCAGTTTGGAAATTGAGTAGTAATAAAGTCTCCTTGGAGTAGAAAGTTAAGAAAGAAAAGAATAAAGTGGGAACAGGTAGGTCAGAGGACAGAAGCCTGCGAGTTTTACTTTTCTTGATAAAGGGAATTCAAGGAAAATTTTAGTAAGAGAGTCGTGTGATTAAAGTGGGTTTATGGAAACAAAACTGGATACTTGGACAGATTATGTGGATGTGGATGATGACACACAGCGTACTTATGTAGCCTGCAGCTAGTACTTCTATAAAATTATTTTAGGATCTCATAAAATCTCAGTGGTAACAATAACACATTATTTGAATCCTCAATGGGCCAAAAGTTTCATGATTCCATCCACATGCTGATTACATGAAACCTTGGTAATATACCCATGGTCAATATATCCTAAAGTCCGGATTGATTTATAACCTTGCAGTCTATTTGTACCCATTTAATATCTTTTCTATAAAATCAGACATCCTGTGTTGTCTCTGATGCTGTGTCTAAAGAGTTGAAAGAAGAGGAGTTAGGCCACAGGAGTCTTTTTGGAGAGAGAATATAATGCAAGAGATCAGTAAAGCAATAAAAGGGTCTGACTGTCCCTCTCCTAGTCTATGAAATTCAGTTAAAAATATAACACCAAGATTTTTTAATAAAGGGATAGAAGCTTGTGGCTCCTGTCATTGAAAGTTCTAGTGCCAGATGAATCTTTACAATTCAGATCTTGGGGAGGAGGAGGAGGGATATGGGGGAAAAATGAATAAATCTCTACAATTTGACAAGTGACTGATCTTTGCCTGGTTAACTGGCTATGCAAAGATTTTAGTAAATTCTTCTGTCATTCCCAATTTCTCTTATTCATGAGAATTTTATAATATTTAAATGACACAATGAAAGGTAATCCTATATTTGGTTTACAGAACATTTTAAGACGTGCAGTCAGAGTGTATAATGTAGTCCTGTTTCCACCACTATGCAAAGACAAAATTGTATAATCAACTCCAAATCGGGGGAGAAAAACGTATGGTATTATTTTCATTGTTTCAGAATATAGTAACACTGATAACACAATAGTCCGTATACTTAGAGCTATTTTCAGCCAAAATACCTAAAATGCATGAATTGCTGCAACGTCTTGGCCCCCTTTCTCTCTTCATGTCTGCAACCCTATCTCTATCTGCCTTGTCTCTGTGCCTGCTATTTTTGTGTCCCTCTCCCTTCTCTGTGCCTTTCTTCATGTTGGTTTCCCTCTTCTCCCGTTCATCCCCCTCTCCACATTCGGACCTCAATAGACACTTCCCCCTTTGCTGCCCTAAGTCTTCATAGTTTTCCTAACATGAAAAAGGAAAATAAGTGCCTTTGCTTAGATGCTTAGTTTGCATTTTCTTCCAATGTACTTTCAGAAAACTCCAAACAAAATCAAGAATTTCAATCCAAACTCAAGGGAAAAATTGCAATAAAGTGGTATAAATTAGAGCAGGGATGAGAAAAAGAAATATTGTCAAGTTCCCAGAATATTTTAAAACATTATTACTATAGGGAATGGATGAAGACACTGGTTTTAAGCAACTGATGCAATTTTGATCAATAATTGAAGTTGAATAATTCTAAAAAAAGACTATTAGCTCACAGATTGAAGTGCCCACTATGGGATCAGAGAGACCTCAAAGTATGGGATCAGACGGACTTCACTTCAACCCTCCCCTGTTATTTCTGGCTATATGTCCTGAAGCTACTTATTTATCATCTCTAAGCCTTGGTTTACATATGAAAACAAAACAGAAAATAATGCTATGGTAGCTGAACTAAGATAATGTAAGTAAAGTGCTTAGCACCACTCTGAAACATAATACATGTTCAAACATGTTAGTCATTATCATCAACATTATGGTTTTCTTTATTTTTATTGGCTACAAGAATAACAATTTCCACATTAAATATTTACTCTCATAAAGACAATTATCCATTTAGAGCTCCATGTTCTCTTCTTTCATGAAAGTTTAGTAAGTTCTTACTTTGATTTAATTTAGAGTATATATGTACAAAGTTTAATAAGCAGTGTTTCTCAAAAATTGTGAAAAAATAACAGTATTTAGGCTTATCCATTTGTACTCTAAATTCTCATTTCCAGAAGTAATTCTCTTTATTTTCCAATGTTACATTTTTTTCTGAATTCTATTCTCTCCCTATGCCTAAATAATGTGTTTATTCTATTTTTTTTTCAGGTTTTATTATTATCTGTTTAGTTCCTACTGTGGAAGATGAGAATCTCACTCTCTTTGTAATTTCCCCACATGCACAGAAACACACACATTTCTACTTTTCTCATCCCCTCAATAGTCTATCACAATTTTTGTTAAATGAATAGTCTGCATTTGTATAATTATTACTGGATAAATACTACTTACAGTGGAACCCATTTCGTATATGATTAGATATTCTTTCTTGTAGAACTTTATGTCTATCCGGGAGTTAATACTTCTCTGATTATTTTCAGTTTCTTAATGTCCTATACACCTGTTACTAATTTATGCTGAACTCTCCAACAGAAACTGAAATCTTCTCTTACTATGTTTAAACACATCAGGTATTCTACAAGTTTCTTTTCTTATTTATGTATAATCCTCCTAGTGCTTTCCATCTTCCTACTCTAGTCTAAACTGGTTGTTCTCTAGGCTGGTGGCAATGTTATCATTCTGATATTCCCATTCACCATCAGCCTGGGAATTCTGTTGGTTTTTCTCCTGTATGGGCTCCTCTATTTCCTGACGTTTCAAGTTAAAACTTGGTGTCAACCCTAGTTTTCATCAGTATATTTATGCAATAGCTTTTCAGAAAAAGATACAAAAAAGCAAATATTTTTTCCTGTGATTTTGCTTACTTGAAAATATATTTATTTCATGGGCCAGCCAACTATGGGCTGTAGGCTAAAATCCTCCCATTTGAGTAAATAAGGTTTTATTAGAATACAACCACACCCATTTGTTTACTTATTACATATTATGCCACAATAGAAGATTTGAGAAATTGCAATAAAGAACATTTAGATGATAAAGTCTACAATATTTATTATCTGGACCTTTACAGAGCAAATATTTGCTAACACTCGCTTTATTCTATGTTCACACAAAATTGTTAATTTTGCTAGATATAGAATTTTAAAGGGCTTTTTTTTTTTTATCTTCTAGCTTCCTCAGTGAATGTTTAACAGCGCTACAACATTCTGATTCCTAATCCTTTATATAAAAACTATTATTTTGTTTATTTTTGGAAGCTTCTGAAACCTTCTTCTTGTTCTTGGTATGAACACTTGTTCATCTAATGCAATAAACACATGATGAACCCATTCAATATAAAATCAAAAGTGTATGTGATAATTTTTTATCTTCCATTTTCTTTCTCTTTTTCTGAACCAAATAGTCAAAGTATAGGTCTCCCAGACTAAATTAAAATCTTTTTCAGTCACATGAAAGCTGAAATACTTTATTACCAACAGAGCTTCATTATAAGTAATGTTAAGGAAACTTATCCGGCAGAAGAAGGGAAAATGATGTCAAACAGAAATACTAATCTCTATATAGGAATGAATAGCAACAGAAATCTAACTACATAAATCAATATGCAAATGTTTTTCTTAATATTGAAACCATTTTATAAGATATAACAAAGTTTCTTGTATAAACAAAAATAACAATAATGTAAAATAAAGCATAATGCATAGCCCTAGGATGAAAACTGAGAGGTTTATAACAATATGAAATCCATGACCATAACACAGAACCTGAGACGTGAGAAAGATAAGTATATTATTGTAACATTCTAGTACTATTTATGAATTATACAATACCTTTTGAAGAGCATCTAGATAGATTAAAATATGTTCTCTGAAAACTAGCACAACCACCAAAATAACAAAACAAAGAATAATAAATAACAAGCCAACAATGACAGTAAAGCAAATCATCATTAAATAATGGAAAAGAGGTCAGAGAAACAGGAAAAGGAAAGAAAGAACACATGGCACAAACAGAACACAAAAAGCAAAATTGGAGACGAATAATCACATTACATGTAAATGTTCTAAACACCCAAATTGGAAGTAAGAGTTTGTGAAATTAGATTTAAAAGAAAGATGGAAAGACTCACCTATATACTGCTTATAAGAAGTTTATTCTAAATTAAAGGAAATAGGTTAGCAGTAAAAGAATGAGATAAGATATACCAAACTAACACTATTAAAAAATACTCTGGAGTAGTTATATTTACATAAAATAAATTAGATTTCAGGGAAAAGAGTATTACTAGGGTTTAATATCATATTTATAATGACAAAGAGTTAAGTCATCAAAAAACAACAATTGTAAATACTTATGTGTCTAAAAACAGAGCTTAGAAAATTCATGAAGCAAAACTAATACAATCACAAGGAGAAATATAAAAACTCCATATAATTAGAAATTTTAATACCTCTCTGTCCTGATTGGTAAAACAAGTGGACAGAAAACCAGTAAATATATAGAAAACCAGTAAGTATATAGAACAACACAGTCAAGACACCTGACCAAATGATATTTATAGGACACTCTACTGAACAACAGAATAATAAGCATTATTTTCCAGTGCACATGGAGCATTTACCAAAATGTATGTTATTCTAATCTTAATACATTTAAAAGGATTTAAGTCACACACAAAAATGTTCTCAGATTACAATGAAATTAAATTAGAATTAAATTACAGAATGAAATCTGGAAAATCTTTTCAAATATTTGAAAACTAATTAATACACATCTAAATAGCCTATGTATCAGAGAAGAAAGTCAAAGGGAAAATGAGGAAGTATTTTCAATTGAATGCAAATAGAAAGACGTGAGAATTTGTATAATGCCAGTAAAGCAGTACTTAGGGGAAAATTTGTAGCACTAAATGCCTACATAAGAAAAGAGAAAAACATCAGATCAATGATCTCATCCCTCACCTTAAAAAAACAGAAAAAGAAGTAAAATAAATGCAGATTAAAAGAATAAAGGAAATAACAAAGATCAGAGCAGAAAGCAGTGACAGAGGAAAATTAGAGAAATAAATGAAACTAAAAACTGTTGTGTTTGTGTATTTTGAGATACATAAAAGTTTATAAATTCTTCTAGATGCAACAGGAAAAAGTAGAGACAAATTATTACAAATACCAGGAATGATATAAGTGATTTCACAAGAGTTTCTATAGATATCAAAATCTGACAAAAAGACTGCATGAAAGAATACTACACACACACACACACACACACACACACACACACACACACACACACACACAAATAGGATCATACTGTTATTGCTAAACACAATTTTAGCAAATAAAATTCTTCTTTCTCTTTGTCTCTCTCACACACGTTTGTTTAGTGTTAAAACAAATTTGGAATTCCTGAAATAACCCTCATTTGGATATGATAATATTGTGTATTTGTGTGTCTATGGTGTGTATACACATACTATATTTATATATATAATATAGATACACACACACCATATATACATACACACACACATATATATGTAGCACTATAGTATATATACTATATACTATACTGTATGTTATATACACACGCCATACACACACACACACGTATACACACACACACACAATATTATCATGACCAATTGGGGTTTATTTCAGAAATTCCACATTTGTTTTAGCACCAAAGAATCAATTAATGAAATCCACCATAATAAGAAAATAAGAAAAATAACATGATCATACCAGTAGCCACTGAAAAAAGCATGTGGCAAAATCTATTTCTGATTAAAACTGTCGGCAAACTAGGAATAGAATGGAATTTCCTCAAGCTAATGAAAAGCATCTACTATAAGCCTACAGTGAACACGGTAGTTAGTGGTAAAAGACTAAATATTTCTCCCTAAGATTAGGAATGTGATAAGGAAGTTCCCTCTCACCACCTTTATTCAACATTGAATAAATACAGCAAGAATAAGGTATGAAAGGCATCCAGATTGACACAGAAGACATAAAACTGTCTTTACTTGCACACATTTACATAGAAACTTCAATAATATCTCAAAAGAGCAACTAGAATAAGTGAGTTTAGCAATGTTAAATGATACAACACCAATATGTAAAAATCAATTGTGTTTTCATTTACTAGTTACAAACCATCAACATTGAAATATAAAATAATAACATTTATTATAACATAAAATATGAATACTTAGAAATAATGCTGACAAGACATGTATGCTGAAAATTTTTAAAAAAGCTAAGATAAGTTAACCTAAATAAGTGGAAATGTATACCATGTTTATGGGTCAGATGAATGAATAATGTTAGGATGTAAATTTTCCTAAAATTGTTCTATAGATTCAATGCAATCCCAATGAAAATCCCAGCAGGGATTTTTAGAAAATAGAAAACTGATCTAAAATTCGTATAGAAATGCAAAAGACCTAGAATGCCCAAAAGAACTTTTAAAAGAAGACTGAACTTAGAGGACTAACATTTCTTGATTTTAAAACATGTTATAAAGCCACAATAATCAAGACAGTGGGATTTTGGCATCAAGAGAGCTAAATAGTCCAATGGAACAGAGCCTACAATTCAAACTGCACATATCTATAAAAGGAAGTTTTTGACAAAGGTGCAAAGACCGTACAGTAGAAAGAGATCATCTTTTCAATGAATCAGGGTGGAACAAATGGATATTTATATGCAAAAATAAAATGATGTACTTGGATCCATAACTCTAATTAGCTGAAAATGTATTATAAACTTAAATGTGCAACTTAAAGTTTTAAAACTTCCTGAAGTAAACACAAGAAAAAGCCTTTGTGATCCTGGCTTAGGGGACGGTTTCTTAAATACGACAGCAAAAGCACAATCAAGAAAAGTTAATAAATTCAACTTCATCAAAGTTAAAACTTTTGCTGTTTTAAAACTGGGAGAAAATATTTTAAAACTTATCCCTGATAAAGGTTCATATCAAAATTATACAGAACTCTGAAAAAATTGTAGGAAGAAAACAAAAAAAGTTATTTTAAAATAAGCAAAATATTTAAGGAGGTATTTGAAAAAAGATACATGGATGATAAACACATGAAAATGCTCTGCATCATTAGTTACTATGGAAATAAATTTTAATGTATTTCTACATACTTATTAGAAATGCTAATATTAAAAGGACTCATCATTTCCAGTGTTGTATGGATATGGAACAAGTAGAACTCTCATACACCATTGGTAGAAGTCTAAAATGGTACTACTCCCTTAAAAAATAACTTAGTATTTCCCGAAGAGTTAAACATACATCTACCATTTAATCTAGCCATTCTGCCTCTTGGTATTTATGCAAGAAAAAATAAAAACATATATCCATACAAAACTTCGTATATTAGTCTTCACAAAAGCTGTATTTTTAAGAGCCCAAATTGTGTAACAACACAAATATCCATCAACAGGTGACTGGATAAACAAATTGTGTTATAGCTATATTATAAAATACCACTCCAGGCAAGATGGCCGAATAGGAACAGCTCCAGTATCCAACTCCCAGCGCCAGCGACACAGAAGACCGGTGATTTCTGCATTTTCAACTGAGGTACTGGGGACACCTCACTAGTGAGTGCCGGACAATCGGTGCTGGTCAGCTGCTGCAGCCTGACCAGGGAGAGCTGAAGCAGGGCGAGGCATCACCTCACCTGGGAAGTGCAAGGGGGAAGGGAATCCCTTTTTCTAGCCAGGGGAACTGAGACACACAACACCCGGAAAATCGGGTAACTCCCACCCCAATACCGCGCTTTAAGCAACGGGCACACCAGAAGAATATATCCCTCACCTGGCCAGGTGGGTCCCACGCCCACGGAGCCTCCCTCATTGTTAACACAGCAGTCTGCAGCGATCTAACCGCGAGGCAGCAGCGAGGCTGGGGGAGGGGCGCCCGCCATCGCTGAGGCTTAAGTAGGTAAACAAAGCCTCTGGGAAGCTCGAACTGGGTGGAGCTCACAGCAGCTCAAGGAAACCTGCCTGTCTCTATAGACTCCACCTCTGGGGGCAGGGCTCAGCTAAAAAACAACAGGGGAAACAGCAGAGGCCTGAGCAGACGCGAACGACTCTGTCTGACAGCTTTGAAGAGAGCAGTGGATCTCCCAACACGGAGGTTGAGATCTGAGAACGGACAGACTGCCTGCTCAAGTGGGTCACTGACCACTGAGTAGCCTAACTGGGAGACATC
>NW_016808040.1:1344564-1364830 GCF_001698545.2 Rhinopithecus bieti
AGGGGGGAGGGATTGCATTGGGGAGTTATACATGATATAAATGATGAATTGATGGGTGCTGACGAGTTAATGGGTGCAGCACACCAACATGGCACAAATATACATATGTAACAAACCTGCACATTATGCACATGTACCCTAGAACTTAAAGTATAATAAAAAAAAAAAAAAGAAAAGTCACTGATAAGATGTGATTATATGATATGTCTGAAGATGTTTACATAGTAAGTAAAATTAATTATTAATTACATAAATCAACCCAAGTAAACATAAAAAAAATAAAAAAATACCACTCCACAATAAAAATGATTAAACAATTGATAAATACAACATCTCCTTAAGTAGCACAATAATTATACTGACTGACGGAAGTTAGACAAGGAAGAGTTCATACTGTATGATTCTATTTAGATAAAACTCTAAAAATTAAAAACAGACCAGCAATTGCGTGGGAATGATATGAGTGTAGAGTAGAAGAAGTATAAAAGGGCATGAGGAAAATTTAAGGGTGATAGATATGTTTCTTATTGTGATTGAGGTGAGAGTTTAATGGATTCATACAAATGCCAAACTACATACTTGAAATATGTGCAAGTTTTTTTATTTCAATTGTATAAAGTTGTCAATCTAAACAAAATACAAAAAAACTATATAGTGAAATGTTAGCCTCCCATCTTTTTTCCTTAGCAACAGTTTCTTTCTCTTGAAGTAACCATTATTGTCAGTTTCTCAATGTTTCGTTGTATCTGTTTCTTCTCTGTTTTGGTCTCCTTTATTTTAAGATCTTCAAATGTCAAGTGATTCCTGATCATTTGTTCATACTGAAAGTCCAGCAGACATAGACACAGTTTGAGAAATGGTGAAATTTTGTTTAGGCTAGTTGGTCAGAGATACTATTTTATTTGTTTGTTTTGTTTTCTTAGTAAATCTCAACTTTTTCTTATGAGAAATCCTGTTGTCTTTGGCTGGTGAGCATATCTAGAAGGCAACACTCAAATCTTAACATCTGTATTGTGCAGGGATAACTGTCAATGACTTTGTAGAAAACATGTAGATGTTATTGTTCATGACAGGGTAATATGTTCAGAGTGTTCTGCAAATAAGGCAATGGGACAAAGGAAATGTGTAGCTTATAAAGTTTTTTAGGCAATTTGACAATGTTTAACATCTTATCAAGAAAGTTACTATGACTTAAAACTATGAAAAATTATACATTAGATTGTTCATATCAATGCTTTCAAACTAACTACCTGAGAAACACAGACTCTTAATCCAAAGGTCAGATATTAGAAAAATTTCTGAAGCTCTCTTTGGACTTTCATTTGGACCCAAAAATACTTAAGAATATTCTCAATGCCCTAAATATGAATCATTTTGAGAAACAGGAAAAGGAGAATTAGATGAACATGAATATGATCAAGCTGAGGCTACAATTGTGACCTCAAAACAGGTGTCCTTTGAAAGTGTGGTACCTAAACACTGGTCCTGAAGAAAATTTTAAAAGAGAAGTTTCAAATGCCTGTTGAATGTTGACAACCTCATTAGAATAAATATATCTGCTCCCAGGATGACTACTTTGAAAGACAGCTCTCACTCAGATGTATAAATTTACATGTGTCAGCATGGGTGGGAGTAATTAGGAGGTTCAATTTATTCCTTTACAGATATACTTTGGATAAGTATATCAGGTGAGGTCAAGAAAGTTGCCCCTTTACTCACCTGCAAAAGCCTGTTAAGCTGGACTGCCTCCTGAGGATGTGTGGCTGATGACAGCAGACGACAAGAAGGT
Organism: Rhinopithecus bieti; assembly: GCF_001698545.2. Taxonomy (NCBI): domain Eukaryota; kingdom Metazoa; phylum Chordata; class Mammalia; order Primates; family Cercopithecidae; genus Rhinopithecus; species Rhinopithecus bieti. Next base: position 1,346,354 of record NW_016808040.1, read on the forward strand.
TACCGCTTTGATAAATACCCCAAGGGTCTGCAAAATGGTAGTGCTGGGAGGCATGTGCCAAATCATGTTTGGCTTTGGCCCTATAACTTGTGAGTCTGTCAAGGACTCATCACGTCAATTGGTGGAAAATGGATTGCTGTCATTCTTCAAGGCACGGCACATCATTCCCCATTGATTGGCATGCCAAATCCTTCACAAAGTAATGAGTCAGGGACGATTCAAATCATCATCCAACTGTCAGCTTGATTGCATAGCCCTCTATCAATGGGATTAAACTAGTGTGGCATCCAAAATGTAATGAAATGCATTACTTTACTTGAAAAGTTGACAAGTAGACAGGGATGCTGGACCCAGGAGGCCTAGGCATACAGAAAAAAATAATAATCATAAAAGTGGGGGAGTGAATTGATAGATAACATAAATACATTTTTTTCAGTCTCACAAGAGATGCTGTGACTAAAGGGAACTACTTTTCTCTTCAAAGAGAGTTTAAACCGAAAGGATATTGTAGAAATCACCTAGTTGGTGCCTGTTCTTTAACAACAACAAAAAACAAACTCAAGTAAGGTGAGTCACTAATGTTAGTTAATGTGGAGAGAATGGGGATACAATAGAAATCATGTTCTTTGAAGGAAAAAAAAAATAACGTGGTTCTCTATCCTGATTCTTCAACCTACTAATTGTGTCATCGTAGGAAAATTCCTTAGCCTTTGTCTCCTCGCCTTCAAAATGGGGATAATTATACTACATATATCACATACATCAATATTCATTGATACACACAGATCACATATATCATATTACATGTATATAATGTATTTCATATATATCACAGTTAAGGAAGGATTAGGGGAGCAAAACTATATATAAAATAACCCTTACATAGTAGCTGTTTCTTACTAAAATTGAGACAATTAGGATACCGTATCAGTGTTTGCCAAGAAAAAAATGCTGCTGTGTGCTTAGTTCGTATGTAGCATACACACACAAAACAAAATCTATTGTAGAGACTCAAGCTGAATTTCTTATTTTTCTTTTGCCTTAGTGATCCCCATCACTTTATCTCAGGAAAACGACCATCCCCTGGACAAACATAACTCATGAACATTACTTTAGTTAATGCAGTTTAGGGAAATCATAAACCTTGCTAAGGTCATATACCTGGTAAGGGGTAGGGTTTTATTGATATGGCTCCAAAGTCATGAGCTCTTTTGCTCCTTGTGGTGATAATGTTCCTGGTTCTTCAGCAGCAGAGAACATTCTTTCAGTGTTTTTTAGCTCTTTCACTGGGAGCATGCTGGATCAAATATATAGTGTTGTATTCTTACATTGGGTTGTGTTGCAAGAGGGTTGCCTTGCATGTAAATAGTCACTTAGGTGATTAAGTGAAACTTGTTCACATGTTGCTCCAACAACATTTGTTAAGGCACATTAAACTGATTAAAATTACATTATTTTAGATTTTAGAAAAAAAATGTTTTGGGGTAGGATTATTACATCTCTATCTTTATTAGCTAAGGCAATTATTTGACAACCTAAAAAACTAAGTATTTGAGAAATTGTTGGGATATTGAGTCCTGAACGGAAAGGTATCATTTTAGGGACAAAATCTCTTCCCAGTGTGGAGGCATCAAGACCAGGGTTGAAAATGTGATTCTAAGTGACATATATTTAGATGTCTATTTCATTGTTAGAAGTTTCACTATATTTTCTGCCGGGTTCTTTACATATGGATTCTGTGCAAAGTTATGGAAATCGTATATTTAGAGTGGCGTTGACAATTCATGGTGCATACGAAGAAGGGAAAGCGGCCTTTGATCAAACAAGTTGAAAAAATATTGCACACTCTGTCCCTTATAGCTCCAATACTTACTAACATATTCAAGGATCTAAGAAGTCTTGTTGTGAAGAAACCCGTTTAACTTTATTCTCTCCAGCATTTCGACAGCGTCTTTGACAAGAGAAGTTCTTCCTGTGTAGTATCCACCATAGCACCTAGAACAGAGCCTGACTAGGAGGGACTCAAGAAATACCTGGGGTAAGAATGTTGAGAAAGTTCACAGTATATTCATGTCTAACAGTTGCTATACAGAAAAAGTCGGTTTGATGGTTATGTATTGTACTGTGGCAGGCACTGGGGAAAGAGTATAAAACAATAAACATACAATATGCATTAGCCTTAAAGGAGTTTAGAGTTTAGTGGATGAGACAGAAATGTTCATAAATTACAAAATAGAGGCAGCACCACATAAATATTTAGAGCAATGGTTTTGGTCTCAGACAGAGCTGGGTTCAAGTTTCGATGCTGCCACTTGTTGGCTGGATGATCAAAAGTGAGTTATTTAATCACTTGAAGGTTTCAGTCTTCCGACCAGGAAAATGAAGATAACAGTGTCACATATCTCACATGAATATTATTTGATGTAATGTATGCAAAGGAAAAGAATGGTATCCTGTTTCACTATTCTCAGAACCATCTAATGTTGAAACGTAGTCATTGCTCAAATATTTGTTTAGTGAATTAATGATGACTTAATTAATTATATATTTATAATTTCTATCTAGCACAGTGCCTTATATGTAGTAGGTACCTAAGGAAGTATTACTGAATAAATAAAACAATGAATCAGAGGGATTTTCAAAGCTCAGCTTGCACTTTCTCCTGTGTACATAACTTTCCTGCCCTGCCATTGCATTTGAAGTCATATAAGGGTACGTTTATAAATATCCACCATTTTCTATGCTCTCTGTGGAGGCTTTGTAATGTGCCAACTTGGATAGGCTGAACTTCATTTGCCATAAATAGTTTTCTAGTATGTCTCTGGTTAAAGTGAGCCAAAAGAAATGTTCTTTCTTTTCTTCTTCTACTTTTTTTTTTTTTTTTTTTTTGAGTGGAGGGGGCAATATTGCAGGATGAAAGTAAAGGAGTAGCTACTTTGTACTTTATCCATGTTGTCATTTACTTTCTGGCTCTCCTCTGGATATAAGGTAGCTGACAGGCCTGCAGCTGCCTCATCTTCCCCTGGATTCTCCTTCCATTTCTCTGACTCCTGTCCAGATATTCATTTAGCTTCACGATGGACACCAACTTGACAGTCCCTATCAAGGTTAAAAGCAGCAAACACTGACATGAGTTTCAGTCTACTCCTGTGGGTTCCAGTTCAAATTGCATTCTAAAGAGCCCATGTTTTCCCTTTAGTTAGGAAAACGTAGGGCAAAGTCTTTGTATCACATGCATGTCATTAGGGTCCTTAGGGCTCTTATTCTGCGTATCACTTCCCAACTGGAGGGGCAACCGGGCAGTGTAAAGCTCGACCTCAGACATGGGATATGGGATCTATTCCCAGCTCTCAATGTATCAACCCTTGGGGCATTAGTAAGTCATGAATTTTGTGAGTTTCAGATTCTACTTTATTCAATGAATGGTGTCCATTCTTCTCCTACTTATACAACTACTGTAGAGATGAGCTATTACATGTAAAACCAATACACCTTGAAAAAATACATAAATCTCTAGTGTTTACAAATGTTCAATATTATTTTGGCACTATTGCTATTATTCTTTTAAATCTATCATGTAGTAAGAACTTACTTTATACCATGCACCATACTGAGAGCACATTTCATTTTTCCATTTATTCCCTGTAGAATAGGCCTTATTGTCCCCATTACACATGTAAGAAAAATGTTAGAAATGTTACTACCAATCCAGAGTTTATAGCCTACCGTATCTGCACAGAGTGCCTAGGCATTTCTTTATAACATGCAAAACACATAGAAAAACCGTGCAAATTTTGTTATTATGTGAACTATATGCATTAGTTGTACAATAGTTGTGCTATATGAAGTTGCTTACAAACCCTTTTATTAAATTGTATAATGATGCAATACTGAATTTGAAAATTATTGCATATCACAAGATAGATCATTCAACTTCAGACAATGAAAATTGCCAAATCACTTGACTTACATCAGAAATTTTTCAGATTTAGGAAAGGTTACTGTGAACTGACAAAGTACTTCAAAGAACTCTCCTTGAGGCATTAACCATCTATCAATCAAAAACTTTCAGTTGATATTTAAGAGTAGCTATTTAACTTCAAGTAGTATTGTTTTAATTAGAGAAAATTGGAAGTGAACATCTGAATATGGTAAATAGTAAATGTGCATTAAATCATTTGATAAGTCTTTAAAAATGATAATAAGATTAATATTTTAAGTTTGGGTTTTGGAAATTGGCTTGTCATATTGATAGTATATCTGCAATTGACCAGAAGTACTTCAGAAAATACCAAGAATCAGAATGTGAAAAGGCTTACATTTTGATTGAGATAATGAGGAAAAAGCTATATGTGTAAAAAATACATACTCTTCTGTGTGAATATGGCTATGTGTAATGTGTGTATATTCTGAAGATATGCAGTGTGTGTGTGTTTATATATTTTACAGAAAAGCTATTATCAAATCAATATGTGTTTTATTATCAATGGTAACAGAGTTGAGGGAATTTGGTACATATGTTTAAGCTGTTGTTAATTTTAAATCTTGCAAGTTGGAGCCAAGACTACAGATAGGTAAAAATATTCTAGGTAGGCAGTTCAAAGAAATGAACAATGTGGATTATTGAAAGCAGCTCAATCTGGTGAAAGATCTACTTCATTTTTCACATGAGGTCTAAGATTTCAGAAAATTTAAGTTAACTAAATTGTCATTAAGTTATCTCCATAAATGGTGAATCTAAAGGTAGAACAATGATCTTTGATATTGAAGGGGAGATAAAGCTAGGAGCTAAAGAAAGTAGGCTGAAATCATTAATTTTAAAGACATTTAAATAAGTGAGTTTTAGTAATAAAATGAAATTACAACTCTAGAAAATTAGCAAATAAAATATTAGGAAGTAATTGTAGCCATCGGAAGAGTGAGTTATAACCTAGGAAGATAAGTAAATATGTGAATCGAAAGCCTACATAGAAAGAGAAACCAAAATTGAAAATTAGCATACAAAAGCACAAAGAAAAATATTAACTATAAGTTAACACAAAAACACAGCAAATTATATACAGCACACGATGGTTGTTTAGACAATTCCTTTGTTAAAGTTCATGACTTGACAGCAAAAATAGGGGAAATAATGTATATACACATAAAATAAGACACATTTTAGGAAAAGCAATCTAGAGTAAGATGAAATAAATAGATTCCTAATCAAAAATAGAAAATTTCATATATATATCTCTAATAAATAAATAAGTTCTAGTGAAATTGTGCTGTGACTAAGCAGTTATTGGTCTTTAGGGCAAGTATGTATACGTTCTGCATTACACAACACTGGTATGTATATACAGTTATGGTAATACAGAATGTACACGAGTAAAATTATGATAATGTAAATGTTGAAGTAGCCAACAGGAAGAAGTCATGTGAATGGAAAGCTCAGTCCTAATCTGTAATTAAATTCTAAAAACTATAAAATGTGTTTGGAAGTATGCTGCCTGCATTGCACAAGTTTCATACCTTATTATTATTCTCCATTGCATATGGCAGAAATTCCTCTGATTGTTTACAAACATTATCTTTCCAAACAAAGATTAGAAACTTTCTGGTGACTGAGAGCTTGGTGCCAGGACTAGAGAAAGTTCCATCCAGAATCAAATTTTTTGCCCACAGGAATTTGGGTTCCAATTCAAAGTAAGATGAGTTTGGAAACATGAAACACCACTTGCCCTTAGTGCCAGTATAAGGCCTGGTGAGAAAATGAAAGATCTACTCCCATTTTATCTTTTGACCTACGTTTTAAAATCTTTTCCTTTCCAATTTCTAAGTCTCTTCCCTCCAACGCTTCTTAGCAAAGTTTCTTATATTGGAAAAATGTACATGATTATCACCTTAAATTATGATAATAAAGCTCTCAAGTGGGATTTTTAACATTTTTCTAATTACAAAATTAAACTTTCCTTGTGAAAAGATCTCATCCATCACCAGCAAAAACTTGAGGTTTTACCGGAGAGAATAAGGGCTTTACATTGCCCGTGAAATCTCCACATTTGAACCACACTGAAGAACTCTCAGATTCTCCAACCACTCCTTGATCCACTAGACATTGTTCTACAATGCAAATAGCTACATGGCTAGAAGTTCCATGCCATGGTGGCACAAGAGCCATGTGCAATAAGCATCCTCGAAACTCAGGCTTAAATGTTGCTAGTTTGGTGTGCCTGATAAATTTTTGAATTTAATCGAATACTACCCGTAGACCAGTCAAAATGTGAAATACATAGAAGGTCTTCCAATTAACGTTATTTCCTTTACACCCTGATCTCCCTGAGTCTGCAGAGGCCTTTCCATTGCACAGAAGCATGGTCCAAACAGCCTGGTAGTCTGGCTGCCTTTTCTTTTTTTTTTTTTTAACCAATATTTTAAACCTATTATTTGACCTATCTCCTCATGGTTCTTCTACCTGTGACAGAGAATGTATGAGTAACTATTTTCAGGCCAGGCATTATGCGTAATAATGGCTTAATAAACCTCACCCTGATTATAATTTCCAGCCCAATAATAGAATAAAAGGGGGAAATAATACATTAGCTGTATGTAATTTGAGAATTTATTTTAGGGCAGAGGTTCATGCAAATCATACCATATAGTCAGATATTTACATTGCTTATGTTTAAAGTTGGGTTAGGTTACATGTGCATACATAATCAAAGTGTACTCTTCAAAGTCACTTTCTATGTCCACAGCTGAAAAAAATCCCTCTTTCCTTTGCCTGATGGATAAGAAACAGTGTGCTACATTTTTCTTAACTAAGGGTCTCACACATTGGCAATTTTGTCAACCTAGATGTAAACACCACTGCCACGTCCGAATCATAATAAATTTTGTTTACTGTAGTTAGACATTCGGTTTGCTTACATTTTAGTTAAAACAGCCAAAGATTTATCCTTCTGTCAGAGCCACTGCAAAATTGAGAGTCTTGTGCAAGTTGTAAGCTTTCTGCTTAATCTTCTGGAAACTTTTCCAATTTTCCTTTAATAACACCAGGAGGCCAGTGGTGTGCCACTTATGGATGGAGGGGGAGGAGTTCTCCATCCCAAGTTTCCCTCCTTTGCTCAGTTGACAGGCGCCACAGAAATGAAATGCAGTAATATACATTAGCACTAACTTATACACCAAGCTGTCACCATCAGGTAAAATTGATCACAAATTACTGATTACTGAATCAAGGAAGTCATCAGTTATATTGTACTTGATTACTTTCTCATAAGAGGAATATATTACTGAATATGCTGAGATTACTCATGCATAAGAATTTGGAACTGACACTCCAGCAGCCCACACTCAAGAGGGAAGAAGAATTGTGCTGAGAAATTAGACTCTAAGTTCTATATAAAAATTATTTTAAACTGGTTCTTAAATTATGGCCAACGCCATAATGTCTACTTGAATAACTTTCAACTGTTTTATGGGGTGAAAGCTTCTTCATCACACATTCTTCTAGGAAGTACCATGGTCATGCTCATCAGCTACCCTCCGTGGTAGGAAGCGCTCTAATATTGGTCAAGTTTACAGAATTAGGCTAATAGAGTTTATGGAAATTTTTCTAGGACAAGGTAAGAAATAAAACATCATTTTCTTTGTGATTTATTTTCTCTTTGAAGGCCTGTTTTGCACTTGATCTTAGCCAAAAGGCCAAGTAGCGATTGAAGACCTGTTTTGATTTGTCTTACTCTTCCCTCTCCTCTCCTTTGCTGTGATCACTTTAAGACTTCTGAAAACTGCCTCTCATCAAAAAGAGACCCTTCTGCCCTTGGAAAACCATATGGGCCAGTCAAGAGTTCTAAGACAGATCTTAAGCAAAATATGTGAGATATTAGCATTCATATATTGTCTAATTAACTCACCTGGAACATGAAGCTGAAGGTTTCTTTTTTGATAAAGAGCACACATTTGCCCATATAGAGATAATTTTATCATTGCCAACTGATAGCAGCTGATTGAAATTCAGGCTCTGTGAAAGGAGGCTGAATATACAGAAGAAATGTAAAGTTAGGTTGACATCTTACACTTTACACCAAAATAAAATTTAGATGGGTAAGGAATGGGTTTTCCAAACAAACTCTGGCAAGGTTTTTTCCAAACTGGGATATGCAGAGAGTCTCAAGGAGAAGCAGCAGTGTGGAAAGAAGCATGAGAAATAAAAGAAAAAGCTGAAAACATCTTTCTACATCGTTTATATTTGCTAATTTGATATACTCACAGTCTGAAAACATTTAGGCCAATGTCTTATTTTTCTTTAAGTTCAGGCAACATTATGCTTTTACCTTTAGGGAGTGATTTGCAATATCGTGTGTGTGTGTGTGTGTGTGTGTGTGTGTGTGTGTGTGTGTGTGTGTTTTGTGCCTATCAGCCCCATCCTCTTCACCACATCATCAGCACAGTTGGTGCTGTGTGAATACAGCTTGCTCTGCTGGATTAACAGTACTCACTCCACTCCTGGTAGTGGTTTGTCAGTGATACTTAGTTCCTAGTGGTAGTCAGCTGGAGTCAACAAGGACTGGAAGCTACACAGGAGGGAGAAGATTAGGAAGCCTGTCTTCATCCACTGGTATAAGTCTGGATGTACCCATAGCTATTGACCATATTTTTCATTCTCTATGCCCAAATTTTGTCAGTTTCCCCCAGCCAATGTTACCTTATCCCCATCATTCTAACCGCATTGCAAGGTCAGGCTATCAAATGGATGGGCACTCAAAGCCAAAGTTCCCTGCTGAATAGGCTTACTTCCTACAGATTCCTGATCCAATTCCATCCATATGTTTGGATTTCTCTGAATAAAGACACCAGCCATAAACAAACCCAAGTCAATACATGGCTTCAGAATATGAGTATTCGGGGCGGAATGCGGTGGCTCACGCCTGTAGTCCCAGCACATTGGGAGGCCGAGGCAAGCAGAACACTTGAGGCCAGAAGTTCGAGACCAACCTGGCCAAGATGATGAAACCCTGCCTCTACTACAAATAACATAAATTAGCTGGACATCGTGGTGCATACCTGTAATCCCAGCTACTCAGGAGGCTGAGGCATGAGAATCACTTGAACGCAGGAGGCTGAGATTGCAGTGAGCCAGGATCATGCCATTGCATTCAAGTCTGAGTTTTTTTCCCATCTCAAGGAAAAAAACCAATAATAATGATAAATAGGAAATGAGTGTTTGGCTAACAGATTCTCCCTATTGGCTTCAGGTTTAGCACCATCTCCTTACGAATCATTACGGTTCTGACTGAGAAACAAGTGTCCAGTACAACTGAGAATTTTACATTTTTGATATTTGTGAGACCTAAAGAACACATATTTTCAGAGAGAACAGTCCCTTTTCCGATCACATGCCATATGATGTTACAAAGAGAAAAATTAATAATTGTAACTTGATTGTTTAGCTAATTCTTTAATGGTAGAGTTTGAAAGAAGACTCATTGTAGTTCGGAATGTTGGACTGTCTTCAAGTAATTCATTATAAATATGTTCCAGACAGTGTTTATGAAAAAAAATAATAACCCCAACGATTTAATCATCCAAGTTGGTTGTTTATAACAATAGGATATTTAATGCTGTAGGACAGAAAACAAATGTCATGCAATGCAATTTTTTTGTGTGAGTTTTAGCCTTCAGTAAGATCTGACAAATATTGGCATTATATGTCACTAAAAAGTAAAAGATCATGCTCTGACCTTCAAGAATCCCCACAATATGTACATTATGTTGATGTGCCCTTTGTTTTTTCTATTTTGGTTTGCTTTGGCGGCCTCTGCAATTTCAGGATGAGGCAAGATTGTCTTACCGAGTTTCAGATGTCATCATTTTAGCCAAGGAATTAACTAAAAGGAAAGTCTACTTCTTCCACTATTTATTTATTTTCCTCTGACACAGCTGGGAGTCACGACATGTTGAAAAAGGCATAAGCCACAATATGGTCAGATGCTCACTTAGGGTGAGCCCAAAGTGACTTCACAAAAGCAAGTGTAAACTTTTCCAAAACAGTTTGGTTTTAAATTGAAGTCTCTTAAGAAGGAACCCATCTGAGAAGGTCAGAATTTGTGCTTCTTCCTTTTGAAAGGCCTTCCACTCAGATGTCAAAAATGTGCACCATCTTTAAGGGGTCAATCACATTCCTCCTAATCCACAGAGACTTGCTCCCCTCTCCGTTGCTGTATTCACTCACCTCCGCTTTCTTTAAACTCCTAAAGTTCTTATAATCTCCACTGTACATTTCATTATTTAATTATATATTTCTTGTTATTGCATCATTGGTTTTGCCTCTAGCTAGAGGTCAAGAAAATTAAGATGAATGACCACATCTCTTTCTTATTACATGACATGGAACATGGGATATATACTCTTCATCCAATTCTTTTAATCAGCTTGTGACCTAACTGCAGATTGGGTTTAAAAGCAGACAGATAAGAAAATAAAATATAAATATTGTTAGGTCCCTGCTTTCTCTTACAAAGTCAGATAATTTTCTTTCTAATGTTAATCATATATTTTCGATTTTCAAAGCAAATTTATATTTACTGTTATGATTGATCCTCATAAAAACTCTCGAAGATAAAGAGAACTCGTGTCCATGTAGATATGAGCATGTGTTCATACTAAGAGTAAATGGCAGAATCTAGAACTTAAGACTCATAATTCCCAACTGATGTGCTTGACTCTAAATAACATTGGCATAGAGCTGGGTGCAATGGCTCATTCCTGTGATCTCAGCTACTTGGGAATCTGAGGCAGAAAGATAGCTTGAGCCCAGGAGTTCAAGGCTGCAGTGAGCACTGTGATTATGCCATTGTAGTTCAACCTGGACGACACAGCATGACCCTGTCTCTTTAAAAACAAATTAGTCCTAACAAACAGTGGCAAGACTTACTGCCCATTTAGGAAGAATTGTGCCTTAGGTTCTGCCAGATAATGACATCGTTAAGACAGTGTTACTAAAATGCAATGGAAGAAAGAGTTTCCATTAAGTTTGGCAGACCACAGAAAATGTTCCCCTCACATGTATAAGTGAAAAAGTAAATGGTTACACACAGCGTTAAAGTAGCATTACTGACAGAAAATTCAGTTGGGAGGCAGAAGTAAGAGAATTAGTCTCAATTCTATACATCTCCACTCTGGGCCTCCATAATGTCAAAGAAAATAAGGAGTAAATTTCAAGCATCCCTTCTAGCCTAATACTTATGATTGACCTCTCTGTAACACTGATAATTAGTAGTAGTTTCTTTATTATTCAACTCTGTGATCCGTGTCTACTCTATTATTTGGTCATTGGCATGATACAATATTTGAGTAGAATTTGAATTGAGGCAGTATTTATTTTGAGTTTCCGGTATTGTTTACCTGGCTTACAGTTTAATTGTTTGGTTCATCTATTTATGCATATTTAAAGAGCTAACTGGTGATTATACTGTTTGTTTAAGAAGTCATGTTTCCTGGAGACATATGGCAAGTTCAATCTAGTGCTGCTGAGAAAAAGAAATCCCCACTCCTCGTTAAAGTTTGACAGTGTCTTGATAAGTTGATATGTATTAAGCCCATATTCAATGCTCTATAACACTATCTGAGGCATGCTGAGAAATACAAATATAAGGAAAGGATCCTGCTCTCAAATGCTCAACAATCTTGCTAGGAAGTAAAACATGTAGACATGAATAATTTGCTGGCAACTCAAAGAAGTAAATAATAAATAACAAATTATTGGTATGTTTACTGTCAAATCATGTGCTGATAAATGTTTAACAACTGACTCTTTGGCAGTGGCTGAGGTAGGGACTGAATAATCAGATTAGCAGCATTTACCAATTTCCTTGGTGTAAATATTCCTACACTGGTCAATTTCAAGCCACAAACCTGAGGTGGCTGGACAGTGTCGGGGACAGGTGCACACAACAGGCTTTGGCAAGTCAGTTCTAGCTGACTCCAGCATGCCAGCGCTCTTGTAGAAGTTTTGATCAAGCAAAGCTCTCAAGGGCCAAAGTGTTTAAGCCTCTTCTATGGAGGAATGTCTCTCATATCCATATCTCTGAAGAACAATGGGATAAATAGGGGAGAGTTGATGTGAAAGAATTCCTGAAAGAGATGATGTAAGCAGGGGTCTAAGTGTCCAATGACCAAGATAGGCTTCAAGAATAGAAATACATCCATCAGAGCTTTTATGGAGAATGATTTTAGACAGTAGGTAAAAACAACAACAACAACAAAAAAAAAAAAAAAAAAAAAAAAAAAAAAAAAAAAAAAAAAAAAAAAAAAGGAAAGAACTCTTCAGTGATTTGGATTGTATCTTGTAAGTTTACCTTTCCAAAGATGTGAACGATATCTGTGTCAAGGAAGAAAATGAATAGTGAAAATATCAAACCTATTTTCATTCAAAATCAATTTGATGATTGTAAAATTGTTATTTAAAATATTTTGAAGTGAAAAATTCAAAATGTGTTTATAGAGAGCTCTGCAAATCACAGGAAATCCCTGCATCACAAAATTACTCTGTGAAAAGAAAGTTTAAACCTCTCTTTAGCCAAAACACATTAAATTCTTGTAGTAGTTATATTAGTACCACATTGGAGCCTTTAAAATTCTTTTTTCCCCAAAAAATAAATCCATGTTTTGCCCTAGGAAACTTTTAACTTCAATCCTTCTTCACAGCAGAATCCACTGTTACAGCACTATTCCAAAATATTTCCATTCTTGTCAGTATCCCTGAAGATAAGGCTTTATTTTGATAATTCATGTGGTTGGATATCAAACAGCTGCCAGGATATCTACCGACATCTGCTGTTTAGTTTTTATCAGTTTGTCCCATCTGGCCTGCATTCAACAGGACCCAAATCAAGGCTGAACAAAATCACAGGACCTTCGAAAGCAATTTTACATTATTTTTGGAAGCATCAAGTATTCTTTCTCAGTTGTTAGAGCAACAGACTGTGTTGTCTATTGTCCTAGAGACAACTCTGAAACTTTTCAGATTAAACTTTTTAACACTATCCTCTCCATAAAACTTTAAAATTTCTAAACTACATGCTTAGTATTCATCTAAACTGGCTTTTATTTGGCTTAGAAACATCAAATATGTTAAAGAATAGTAAATTATTAGTATGCACAATTATTAAAGTATATGTTAATCATTAATTTAATCTATACAGATAGAGTCAAGAAAATTTCTTATCTTGGGAATTTCCAATTTCTTTCTAAGATTCCCTTGCATCTACCTCTGCTTCTCATTTTCATGTAGCAGGGGTCTACCAATATCCTCCTTCATGCCTCACATTCTAACTTGTTGTGTATCTTCTCCCTCTGCCCACACTTATCAAGACAAGAAAAAGGACTAGGATTGTAAATATGGCATGTAACCTGTAACATACAATTCCACTGTGCTTTTGACTTCACCATCTCTCAACTTCTCCTGACCTGATTCCTCTTCTGTGAGTCTTTCTAGCACATCTCCAGTTTCAGGGTCTCCCTCATGTTTAGCACAGACCTGGCATTCTATCTACTAATGTGAAAATAAGATGCACGTTCTCATTTTACAATGAAAATCGGTCACAAAGAAGGTAAATGATCTTCTCAAGGCCAAGTAGTGAATCAATGGCAGAACAAGGATGAAAACAGGAATATTTGTCTCAAAAAATCCCATTCTTCCAAGAACTTCCCAGATGCAGGCAGTAGCACAATATGTCTTTGCTAAAGAAGACTAGAAATGTGTTATTTTAAAAAATAATTGCAATGTTTCCTTTAATTTCTAGGGGCACATGTGCACGTTGGTTATGTGGGCTTATGTTGTGATGCTGAAATTTGGAGTATGAATGATTCCACCACCCAAGTAGTAAGCATAGTACCCAATAGATAATTTTTTTAGCCCTTCCTCCCTCCTCCTCCTTCTCTGTTCCCTCTTGTAATCCCCAGTTTCTATTGTTTTTATCTTTATGTCCATGTATACCCAATGCTCAGCTCCCACTTGTAAGTGAGAACATATGGTATTTGGTTTTCTGTTCCTGTGTTAGTTCATTTAGGATAATGGCCTCTAGCTGCATCCATGTTGCTGCAAGGACATGATTTCATCCTTTTATATGGCTGCATAGTATTCCATGATGTATATGTACCACATTTTCTTTATTCAGTCCATCATTGACAGGCACCTAGGTTGAGTCAATATCTTTGCTATTGTGAATAATGTTGTGATGAATGTAGGAGTACATGTGTCTTTTTGGTAGAACTATTTATTTTCATTGAGTATATACTTAGTAATGGGATTCATGAGTTAAATGGTAGCTCTGTTGTAAATTCTTTGAGAAATCTCCAAATTGCTTTCTACAGTGGCTGAACTAATTTACATTCCCATCAATAGTGTGTAAGTGTTCCCTTTTCTCCACAGCTTCGCCAGCATCTGTTATTTTTTGATTTTTTAATAATAGCCATTCTGAATGGTGTGAGATGGTATCTCATTGTGGTTTTGTTCTTTATTTCAGCAAAAACTGTAGCTGAAAATAAAACTAATTGAGCATAAATGTATTCTTTTATTCACATCCTTTTCTATAAAATCATGATGAAAATAAATAAATATATAGTTTGAAAAGAATAGCATTGTGGTTACATCCTCTCTTTTATTGTAGAATGTTTAACTACAGAATATTCATTTCCACTGTGTCCATACAATCAAGACTGAGAACTGAGATAATTCTCTACCCTAAATCCCCTAAAGCAACCCCCACTTTCTTGTATTTGAAAAGTTTTATTATCTATACAATTTCAAATGGATTTCTATAATTTCTTCTTCCACATTGTACCAATGGTTTAGCGGAACAAATAATCCTGTTTAAGTTGTCTGTAAATATTTAAAGGTGACGAGCAAATAATTGTTAGAATTAGGCTAACTGGGTATCTGGTTTCTAATTCTTATCCTAGTAACATCCCTTCTAACACCACCTTGGGATACACAGAACCCAGAAATTCGTTACCTAATTTCTCCAAACTCATTTCCAAGGTTTGCAAATGCCTCTTCCTCAGGTCTCTTCTTCCAAGAGCCAACCATAATTCCAGGGTGCACCTCATGTCCCCACTGGCCAAATGCTGTGAATGGGGTTTGGATATGCAGAATGAAGTGTCCACACATGTAAGCATGAACATGTGTAATGTAAACATCTGTAAAACATCTGTAATGCTGAACAGAACTGGGGTGGGAAGAACAGATCCTTGGACAAAGACTGAAAACCAGGGCCCATGGCCAGGTCTCCCACATATCACATTCTGCATGGATCCAAGGAACCTGTGAATTCTACATTCCAATTTGATGCTCCTCCTGGTCTTTAATTTATTTACTAGTTTTTTATTGAGTTATAGTTTTTTAATATTCAGATATGTGGTATGAAAACTTCCATTAGTGTGTGTTCACCAGCCCTGCAAGTGTCAGGTGTGGGTCTGCTTTTTCCCTTCAACCCACAATGAATATAAATATGTCTGACAAGGAAATTTCAAGTGATTTGATTGATGTAGTCAAAAATGGACAAGAATTACTTACATCAAAATAATAATTCTTTAAGAATTTTGTCTACACATTTAGGCAAAATTAAAATTTATGACTACAGAGAATTTTAAACTTCATTTTATTTTTCATTTCTGCAGTCAACACTGATCCATTTATTGATATGATGTGAAATTTCTATTTTGTTCATTCTATAGAGACTCCAAAACAGAGTAATTCTTAGTTCCTTTCTACTGTGTCCATTCCAAAAGAGTAGCAAATTTAGCCTAGCTCTCCATTTCTTTGTATAGAGCAATGGTATTTTTATTGAAATGAGAAATTTACATGCTCATTACAAAGTGCTTATTCTTGCTCAAAATAGCTTTGGCATAGTATTATGCAATATTTCTCCCCCAATATCAGGAAATGCTGAATTAACAGATCCAGTTTGGAGAATTTAGAGGTTGTGCCCAATAACTTCACTATGTCTGTCAGGGAAGTCCCTCTCATCATTCTAGAGTAATTTCATCTTTGGTTGAGTGGAACTTTTGTAGCTTAATGGGTGATAATTTCCTCCTGTCAGATATCTCATGTTCTGCACGCCCCTCATCTGGCCTGTGTCACATAAAGAGGAGGGAATATAATTTTCCACCCACCTGTAGAAAACAGCTAAGTTTTATTTCCTATGTGATTCCTAATATGCTACCCCATGACAGGAATTCATTATCCACAGATGAAGTAATTATCCTCAAGAAGAGTGGAGTTGAAGCACTAAACTTTTGAGTCTGATAGGGATGGGTTTGAAGGCTGGCTCTCCCAACCCTTACATGCTATATCATCCCCAGAAAATTGCTTAATGTCTCAAAGTTTCAGATTTCTCATTTATAAAGCAGAAATAATATACCTCTCTTTTAGAGTAATTGTGAGGATTAGATAAGACAATAGATATAAAGTTTCTGGCACCTGGTAGGCACTCAATAGTTGCCATTATTATTAGAGCATCTACATAATTACCACCATGCTGCTCTGAGTATTTTATTATACCCATCACTTATAAGTGAATGATTCCTATGTGACCCCAAGTCTTTTAATTCCAATGAGACACCTCCACTCAGATGTCTCAGAATTATCTCAATTCAATATGTGCAATATAAAACATCATCAGATTTAAAAAATTAATCCCAAAATTTCCTGAAATTAAAAAAGTAGATACTAGATACTCCCTGTTTAATTTTTTAAAACAGTAATAAAGAAGGTGTGAAATTAAAAGTGAAAATTTCTCCCTTCCCTAGGCTCCTCTCTCATTCCTTCCTCAAATTGCCACAGCTAAGCATGGTAACAGTTTGGTATGTTTCCTCAATGTCATGTTTTACTGCTCTTTCATTTTTTTCAGTTTATGCTATTTATCACTAAATCCTAACTTTCATACTTTGCAAATGCCTCTCATGTCTGTTGCTGGTCCTCAGTTTCCCTTCTATTGACACTGCTCTAGGTCTTCATCATCACACATTAATTTAAACATCTACATCTCCTTGACACCTGATCCCTCTCATTTTCCTTCTTCCTCCACCAACTTACTCTTCTGTTCAAGTTTTATTGCCTGCTGCATCCAGTCAGTAAACCAGGGTACCTGCTTTCAAGACCCTTTTGTATTTGTCCCCGTGTTTCTTCTTCACCTTGTATACTTTGATATCACATAGGTGGCAATTTTACATAAAGTGTATTTTTGTGCCTCAGATGCTTTGTTTATGTTGTTCTCTGCTGTTATGAGTTGAAATCTGTTCCTCCATAATTTATCCTTTGAAGTTCTAACCCCCAGTACTTCTGATTGTAACCATTTTTGGAGACAAGTCCTTAACAGAGGTAACCGAGTAAAAATGAAGTAATTAAGGTGGGCCTTAGTCCAACATAACTATTGTCCTTATCAAAAAGGGAAATTTAGAGACAGACATCCATAGAGAAAGAACACCATGTGATTATCAAGGCAAAAATAGGGTGATGCATCTATGAGCCAAGGAACACCAAAGATGTCCAGCAAACACCAGAAGCTAAAAGAGAGACATAGAACAGATTTCCCTCACGGCATTCAGAAGGAATCAATCCTGCTGACACCTGGATCTTGGACTTCTAGCCCCAGAACTGTGAGAGAATAAACTTCTATTGTTAAAGCTACCCAATCTGTTGTACTTTGTTATTAAGATGTAGCAAATTATTACACCACTCTTTCAAGTAATTGTACCTCTGCAAATACTCAAACTGAGGATATAATGAAGAAGTTGTTCCAGACCATACAAGCTGACGCTGACTTCTCTTCTCTGCCTTTTCACAGTGCCTAACAGCTGTACCACGTTTATGACATTTAATCATGGAGGCAGACACTATCCACTCTATGTTTTAATATACAAAAGCTGTACCCCTTCATCTCTGCTTACAATAATCCTCAATTTTATTTTAAATGCAGAAAGTGTTTCCCTGATACCAGAAAATTATTGTAGATGTTTAACTCTTTTTTTTTTTTTTTTTTTTTTTTTTTTTTTTTTTTTTTTTTTTTTTGAGGCAGAGTTTTATTCTTATTGCCCAGGCCGGAGTCCAATGGCATGATCTCGGTTCACTGCAACCTCCGCCTTCTGGGTTCAATCAATTCTCCTGCCTCAGCCTCCTGAGTAGGTGGGATTACAGGCATGTGCCACCACGCCTGGCTAATTTTGTATTTTTAGTAGAGACAGGGTTTCTCCATGTTGGTCAGACAGGTCTCGAACTCCTAACTTCAGATCATCTGCCCGCCTCAGCCTCCCAATTAACTCATTTTTAATAAATTCTTTTTTATTTGCCAGTGATTTGACTAGAGACAAAACGTGAACCCTGTATGATAGATAGGATATAAGGGTAAAACTTGGAAGATTTCTAGGGAGACTCTTGCTTTTCTGACAAGGGAGACAGATGTGGCTAATACTACCACCCTCCCTCTTCCT
>NW_016808040.1:1364854-1400953 GCF_001698545.2 Rhinopithecus bieti
TTTTTTTTTTTTTTTTTTTTTTTTTTTTTTTTTTTTTTTTTTGAGGCAGAGTTTTATTCTTATTGCCCAGGCCGGAGTCCAATGGCATGATCTCGGTTCACTGCAACCTCCGCCTTCTGGGTTCAATCAATTCTCCTGCCTCAGCCTCCTGAGTAGGTGGGATTACAGGCATGTGCCACCACGCCTGGCTAATTTTGTATTTTAGTAGAGACAGGGTTTCTCCATGTTGGTCAGACAGGTCTCGAACTCCTAACTTCAGATCATCTGCCCGCCTCAGCCTCCCAATTAACTCATTTTAATAAATTCTTTTTTATTTGCCAGTGATTTGACTAGAGACAAAACGTGAACCCTGTATGATAGATAGGATATAAGGGTAAAACTTGGAAGATTTCTAGGGAGACTCTTGCTTTTCTGACAAGGGAGACAGATGTGGCTAATACTACCACCCTCCCTCTTCCTCTGGTTTTTAGTAAAGTATGCCTGGAACTACAGTAGCTATCTTATGACCCAGAAGCATCAAGGGTGAGAAAAAATGGCCAACATCCTAAGAATGGCACAGAGCACAAAGACTGTAAGTGCATGAGTCCTTGATGGCATGACTGACAGTCAAACTAATACCGACAAACACAAATTTCCAGACTCTTGTTACTTGAAGAAAATTACACTTTTTTTGGTTTCAGCCACTTTCATGAAAGCATGCCTAATTGACAATGTGCCATAAGACTATTACATGAAGTATTTTATATGTCTTACTTACTAATAGTGGCTGGGGTGGGGCTTACTTTTTCCTGGCATGTAGTAGATGCTTAGTAGATGAATATCAATGTTCTTTATGTCATGTTATATTCTTTATGAAGCTATTAACATCCAACCAATGCAGGCTTAATTATTTTGCCAAAACCCTGAGTACACATGGATAATCCAGCAAGAAAATGTTTTTATGATCTCAGCTCTCGTGGCCATTAGTAGTAGTCCCCAAATATTTCAGAGTCTACCACACAGGCGCCATGGTAGAATTGCACTTGTCTACCCTATTTTAAATTAAGCATATGTATAGCACTTGCTTCAGCAAATATGAGTGGAAGTGATGTGTGTCACTTCCAGGCTTAAAAGCCAGTGCAGGATTTGTGACTATCTCTTTTGCTCTACCCTGGCAATGGCAATGCTGCCAATGTGGGTTCCCTAGGAGCCTGGGTCCCAGGATAAAATGATATGAAGCAGAGCTCTTGGCTGACACCTGATGGATTTTTAATGTAAATGAAAGTTAACTTTGTTCTAAGCCACAGAGTTTTTTGCTTCCCAGTAGTAACCTAGCCTGACTAGTGTATAAAACAATCTTAATCTTCTGAAACAAGATTGCAGGTTGATCTGAACACTAAAACCTCCTATGACCACCATTTTGGCTTCAGTGATCTGTGATTTAGGTCTTTTTCTATGCCTTTTATTAACATTCATATAGTTTTGTAATACTACATGGCTCTCACCCAGAATGGTTATGAATAATTTTATGACTTTATTAACCCAGGTCCTGCCCTCGAGGCACTTACAAGATCTATGGTGTATTGAGTTTCTCTATAAATATTCAGTACATGCACAAACCACTGGCAAAATGTAAAGCAAAAACAGCATTAAAAGAAAAATCGCCAAACACACTTGGAAACTGAAGATTTAAGGAAGGAAAAAATGGGGTAAACAGTTTATTTTTCAACACTTTCAGCTTTCAATTCCATAAAACACTTTATTTTTATGTGTTACTGTAAGTGTTATTAATAGTCATATCTGAGTTCAGAGCACCTCATGGCAAAATTGCAAGGTCAGTAAGGTTTGTGTTATGGCCGCAAGCCTTGGCAGTAGGAACTGTTTCTCCATTTTCATAAAACTGCTTTCTCCAAACTCTATGCCCCGTTTCTAGTCTCTGTTTCTCCTAGTATCTTCTGCTCTTCCTTTATCAAAATCCAATCCAGGAACAAATATGTTATTCATGGCTTAAAATATATTATAATGGCAGATAATTTACATTTTGAATCTTTCCTGCAATCATGACTTGATGGGTTCTGTTACCATTTCAATGATCTAGAAGACTGATGATTTGGTAGAGATGAAATTGTAAGTGTTGTTGGACAAACTTGCTTCTTATCTCTGAAATCATATACTAGAGTTGCTTTATCCAACATATAAGTAATTAAGATTTCCTCACACTACACCAACCAGTGGACACCACAATCATAACAATAACTAACAACATTCCTGAGTGCTGACTATGTGCTGGGCACTCTTCAGGGTATGTCCCATGAATCCATTTATTCAATTCTGCCAACTATTCAATGGAATACATTACAATATTTGGCCCTTGTTACAAATCATTTAAGTAAATGTCCCAAGGTTGTGTGATTAGTATGATGCAAATATAGGGTTTAAATTTAGACAGTCTGGTTCCAGAGCCCCCCACCTCACTTCTCCTTCTTTCTACCACTTTGTTATTTTAGGTGTAGCTTAAATAGAGAACTGCTAGTCTGGCATTATCCATGAGGCTTTGCCTAGGTGTACCTGGAAGATGAAAGGCAAGAGAAAGATTGTCTTTATTGCATTTTTTACTTCCCTATTCATCTCCTTACCCTTCCATAGACATAAACATTTCAGGCTAGAATGTGTAGAACCAATTGCTCTACCATCTCCTTAGAGGCCCCGTTGGCATTTTGTATTGTTTCCACACCTGTTTCATTGGACTGAAGAATAAATTTAGTCCTTATCTTCACATTCATTGGCCAATTTCCTCACTGAGATTTAGTTACCTGCCTCTCTCCCTCTTGAAAGTCAGTTTTCTTGTTTTCCCATCCTATCACTAATTTTCCCAAATATGAAACAGAATATTCTGATTTGAGAATAATGTCTTACATTTGTGATTGGGCTATCCATGTCAGAATTTTATTTTACTGTTGAGAGTGGTGCTCATAGAATTCTCAAGATACAGAAGTTTGGAGTAGGCGGAATGATACCTTGAAGGGTTTTATATAGAATCATAATGGTCATAACATGGTTTAGAGAAAGACTGCAGGCTTCTAGCCCTCTTGCCTCCCACAACGATGTTATGACAGGGTGGGGGATACAATAAGAAGTCAATACATGCTATTGATTGACTTCTTAAATTCTTTGCAAAATTTTTTGAGGATTCTTTCTTCTTAAATTGTGGAACTCAAATTTATTTCAGGGAGAGTTAATTCTGTATTGGTCTGATTTATTTGCAATTTATTTTTTGAAGAAATTATTTGATGTCTAAGGGCCTTAAAAAAAGAAGCCATTTCCTTTTGAACAATGAAATCACATTTCACTGGCATAATTGGACTGGAACACAGACAGGCTCGAGGTTAGCTCTAAACTCAGAACCCATGAAGGTCGATTGGAAAACGCAGTCGCCCATCCCAGTCTTAAGTGGCATTTTTTTTTTTTTTTTCAAATTGTGTCACAAACATGCATACAAAACAAGAGCTAAGTGTTACGGATTATAACCTAAAGCTTTCCAGCCATGCCAGTTAGGAGAGAAAATCAAAGGAAACTTGTGACACTTCAATTTAACTTTCTCCGTTCACAGCGTGTAGGAAGATGAGGGGAAATCAGATAGATTTAAGGTATAGCCTACAATATGATCAAAAGAAAAACAATCTACTACCATGCTTTGCTTTTATTTCAGAGTCCTATCATTCTGGCTACAGCCTGAACAAACAAAATCTGTCTAAGAAACATCTATTCTCGTAACTACCTAATAAATCAGCAACAATAAAAGGTGTGTCCAGCTTACTGACCAATGTCCAGCAATTATATCAAGCTCTCTCACCTCGTACCTTCTTTGTTCAGCTGTCTGCACTTACCTAGTTCCTACTGCTTACAGCCCTGTCTTTATTCCCTCTGCCAACGCTATCTGGCAGGTGATTTTACTGGCCCTAAGAGCTCTGTGAATACCATATTCATCCTTTGACTCTTCCTACTTCTGGGTCTGAGAAACTCTACACTAAATTCACAACTGCTTATGTGATTGGCTTGTCTATTAGTATCCCAAAAGGATTTTCCTGCCACCTAGCGTGGAGAGATTCTACTGGACCAAAAGAGAAAGAAGCTATATGAAATGATAGAAAAGAGATAAGTCAATAGGATTAAAGAGACCTCTCAAGGAATTAAGTGGCAACACTGGCAGTAAGTGACTTCAGGGTAGACAAGTAGAACAAGTAGACAAGTAGACAAGTAGAAAGACTATACAAATAAAAATAAATGGGTATATATATACACACACACACATATAAAGATAGATGCATAGATATATGTATATATCTATGTATGTATGTATCTTATATACAAACATATATAGATGTATGTATATATCTTATATACATTCTAGCCTGAAATGTTTATGTCTATCGAAGGGTAAGGAGATGAGTGGGGAAGTAAAAAATCCAATAAAGACAATCTTTCTCTTGCTTTTCATCTTCCAGTTACATCTAGGAGAAGCCTCACAGATAATGCCAGACTAGCAGTCCTCTATTTAAGCTACGCTTAAAATAACAAAGAGGCAGAAACAGAAAAGAGGATATATATATATATATCTCCAAAGATTGTTACCCTTAGGAGGGCCCTAATTTAATCTGGTCCAAATATGTTATTTTATAGGTATTGATATTTAGCCCCTAAAGTCAAGAGAATTAGTGAAGTTTATATAGTGAATTAGTGACAAAATTGAAGTTAAACCTAAAGTATCCTAAATTAAAGACCAGAGTGCTTTTCTTTCCCAGTTCTCCAGGGATCCTTGTACCATTTTGTGCATTAAAGGGACTCTCTATATATTGAAGGTAGCAAACTAGGAAAACAGAGATTGAGGGAGGAAGTAAAGAAGGAAGATAATGTATTCTGCATTCTTGAGGCAAAGAAGAAGTATTTAGATAACGTGGTGTTTTCTGGCATAGCAGGAAGTGGAGCAGAGTCAAACAGTGTAACAAGAAATACATACCAAGACTCATTCTTCAAATGCAAAAACCCAATGAGAACACACCTGGAAGCACAGGAGAAGATATCATCAAACAAAGTGGGGATGCTCCCAATCATGACTGAGAATGAAGGACAAGAATTAGGGAAGAACAAGACAAGACAAGAATTAGGACAAGAATTAGGAAAAGAAAACAGTTACATAAACAAAACAACAAAAATATACCACAGTTGCTAAAGCAAAGTGACCAATTCTGTCTAGTGTGGCTTTTTGCACTTCTGGCCCATTGTAACAAGCCAGATCTTGCCCCACAATATTTGAAAAGTTGCTCATCACTTCATTTTCTGGACAACTTCAGAAAACTAAGTGGAAGTTTAATAAAAATATGAATCAAATTATGGGAAATCTGAAAAAGTATTCTGGTATGCTGTGTTGCTTATGGTATTTCAAAAATGTAAGATGAAATTGTAGAATATCAAGTTCCTAAAGTTACTTATAAGTGCAGATGAAAGTAAGAATCTTCCCACTGGACAGCATCTTGAAAGCCTGCAGACATTTTTCTTTTTGCTATTTTTCTTTTATTACTATACTTTAAGTTCTGGGGTACATGTGCAGAACATGTAGGTTTGTTACATAGGTATACATGTGCCATGGTGGTTTGCTGCACCCATCAACCCTTCATCTACATTACATATTTCTTCTAATGCTATCCCTCCCAACCCCCAACCCCTGACAGGCCCCAGTGTGTAATGTTCCCCTCCCTGTGTCCAAGTGTTCTCATTGTTCAACTCCCACTTATGAGTGAGAACATGTGGTGTTTGGTTTTCTGTTCTTGCGTAAGTTTGCTGAGACTGATGGTTTCCAGCTTCATCCATGTCCCTGCAAAGGACATGAACTCATCCTTTTTATGGCTGCATAGTATTCCATGGTGTATATGTGCCACATTTTCTTTATCCGGTCTATCATTGATGGGCATTTGGGTTGGTTCCAAGTCTTTGCTATTGTGAACAGTGCTGCAATAAATATACTTGTGCATGGGAGACATTTTTAATGAGGAAAACAGAAAGAGCAATAGGAAACCAAACATAATTATATGTGATGCCTATATAGTGCCCAGCCAATTGATGGCTCAATTTTCATGTGGTACTGTGCAAAAGAAAACAAAACAAAACAAAACAAACAAACAAGAAAACCACACACACAAAAGCATCTGGCAAGCAAAATAACTTAAGAAAACAATTTAATCTTTATTATAGTCCCTCTTGAAAGTACTAAAGGGAAAAATATTCATAATGAGGAGTAAAACATTTAAATCTTTCTCTCTCCATCAACTCTTGGGCTACGGTAGAGTCCCAAGGAACAAAAAGAGAAGAGAATTGCCACACGCCGCTCAGAGTGTCCAAGCTTGTCTGACACTCCCCAGTCTCAGTTTTCTATGATTCTAAACCACTGACTCTGCCCCTCATGCCTCAGTGCTCCCCAGTCTCTGTAATTTAAATCCAAAAGCAACATACTTTCATCAGAGATCATCCGTCACTCCAATCAACAACCTTTCAGCCTAACCATGCACTATAAACTTCACTCTTGCAGCTCACTGAAATTCTTGCTATTCTTCAGAACTTGACCTGCACACTCCCACATCCTTGCCCCAAAATCTTCCCTTGGAATACCCTTCTGCCATTTTCCAGTTCTTAATAGTTTGCCTTAAATGCCATGCCTTTTCTGAAGCTGCACCTAGTGCCCCAGTCAAATCAAATTATCTCTCTTGTGTGGCTATCCACACTGTGCTCCTACATTACAGGCTTATATATTTTTCATCTCATTCAAAAGAGACTTGTGGCACTTAGTAGCGCTATTTGTGAATATACCTGTCTTTCCCCATCAGGTTCTGAATTCCTCATGAAAACGGATGCAGCTTTATTTATCTAAAGCCTCTGTAAAATCCATTAAGGGCCCCTTGAAACAATTATGAACCTAAACAAAGTTTATTCTCTCGAATGACCTGGCCTTATCTTATCCAACTTACATTCTGTAATCTCCTCAGTGAATGGCAAGAGTTGTTTTGTTAAATGAAATTAATGCCATTAAGGTGAAATTAATTTGTTCATGGGGAAAAAATGTAGTCTCCAGGTTGTCTCCAAGCCAGTTGTCAATATTTGAGAACCACTATTTAACAATTACCAGTAAACTAGATCAGGACTGCCTAGAAGTTACCATCTGCTACCTTAGCATGGTCAAATCAGCATTTATTATGGATTTGGATGTGTATAATGATTGTTTTCAGGTTAAATAAAGGAAGAAGAAAATGAAACAGAGTGGAAGAGAAGTAATCATGGTCAACAAATGATGTCTCCAAAGTAACATCAATATAATGTAATTAAAAGTCAAGAAGAAACCTTTTCATTCTGAATGTAGTTAAATTCCTTATCTCTTTACTGGTTTGAAACATTTCATCAAACTTACACAGCAGCTATTTCCTGTGGGCCTTTACAGACACATAATAAATGTGAGGTTTGAAATTTCTGCTCTTTTGAGTTATTTTAAATACTTTTGGTTGTTTTGTGTGTATGTGTAAGCAAGCATGCATGAACACACAGACACATGCATACACACACAGAGGCACACATACTCTGGAAAGAGCAGTGAACATTCAGTCAGAAGCCAACACTGGCTTCACATCTAAACCTGACTCATTGGTGAAGCCCCTTGCCTTCATGAATGGATGTCTCCTTATCTTTCTAATTGGGACACTGAAAAAGATGATGTCTACATTATTTTCTGATTTTTAGATCTGTGGATTCTATGCAAATGCACACCATTGAAACAACTGCCTAATGTTGAACACGGAAACATTTTTTAAAAATTACACCTAGTAAACTCTCTGGTAGAACCCTTAGGTTCCATGGATTGGCCTTACCCATAGAACTGTAAAAAGAGCAGGAGGAATGTCTGATCCTCAATCACACAGGAAGTCTGATGTCTAATCTAGATCAGAATTCAGAGGATGCTATCTCTGGCCCTAAAATTAATCAGAGTCCATTGCTCTCAGCCATGAGATTAAAAGGAAGGATGTTTTAACTGAAACAATGCTCTGATTTAATCTCATATCAGGGGTTGCCATACAATCTTATTTTGTCTTCTCTCAGTTTGGTTTCACACATGAAAAAGAAAGCCCTTGCAAAATGTGTGCAAATTGTTAAATGTCAGCTGAATGTCATTTTCCAAGTTTGGCACTAAAATAGGGCTCTCTGAAAATTGGCTGTCATCTGCTGAGACTTAAAGGAAAGATCTTTGAAAAGGTCCTGGGAGGCTTCATTTCCAGAGGTTTTTAAGGTCCCACATGAGCTGACTGCTTCCTCACGTAAGTCATTTCCCCGTGGTCTGCAACGTCGCAGTTCTTCCTGCCTCCGTGCCTTTGATTTTGTCACTCCCCTGCCCATGAATGCTCTCTCTTTGCACTCTGTCTATCCAAATGTGACAGTTTCTCAAAGACAACGCTAAGGTACTTCCTCCACAAAGCAGTGTTGACTTCTTCTGCCATACACAATCTTTCCACACTACAACCTGACCCCTTCTATTTGAACCCTGCACCAGTTGGTCCTGGTTTAGACTAGTACCGGTCTAGACAATGTTTGCATATACTACGCTGTACTCATTTCTCTTGTCTTACTACTTGTTTATAAATTCTTTAAGTAAAAACCCAATTTTATTCTACCATTTGTATTGTTCACCACAAAGGTGTTCATACAAGAGATGTTCCAACACACAATACTACTTCTATTTCATCTCCTCTTGTCCTCAAAAAGTAGAGAAATTTAAATGGGCTTGTTGCCTTTAAGGGCAGACTTACACAGCTGTTATTATTTTTTTAAGTTGACGGGTTACAGAGGCAGGGAATGAAGGCAAGTAATCAAATAATCAAGAGCAGAACTTACATGAGCATTTCAGCACAAAGCAACATTTGAACCTAAATTACCCCCCAAATTAAACTTACACTCCCTAGAAGCATGTTCTCATAGCTTGACAACCTAGATATAGCTACTACAGCTCACTGGGAAACATAAATATCACCAATGCCCAAACTGAGTACCATTAGGGAACGAGGTGTGAGCTGCCTAAGGACAGACATGAGTATCTGATGGCACTATACCCTCTCAAAATCCTGGGCATTTGTCTTACTGCCAGACTGACCTTCTCTTGAGAAATACAGTTATTTTTCTCTCATTGAGGTAGCATAATCGGTGTGTTGACTCTTGTTTTCTTCCAGGTAAATGGGACAGAGACAGATGAAGAAAACACAGAGGGAGCTTTGATGAATCTATGCAGTGTTTTATTGCTGATGCAGGCTGCTTCCATACATTTCTGGAAATGTAACACTTTAGAAGAGAGGGTGGGGTCCTGATTGAGTGAGGGGTGATGTAATAGAAGTTGATGCATCTTATCACTAGTTGGACAGACACACTTACTCTGCAGATGGACCTCGTCACATAGGAAAAATCAGATGACATAGAATAGAGCCTTATGTTTTCATTAAAGTGAGAAGAGACCTTTACTAGCCTAAGAAAAAATGTCTTAACTAAAAAATAGATTTTTCAAAGACCACAGACAACAGCAAGGTAAAATGTGTCTGATTTATGGCAGGTTTAAAAGGTCTTCTTCCCACATGTGAGTCTAAAGCCACAGTAGGTGCCACAATAGGATGATAAATGAAGAAATAACTCAACAGGAAAGCAACAAGGCAGTGGGCTCTGGGGTAGCGACGGCTGCACCACTCAGCCTCAGAGTGGGATCTGAATGCTGAAGGTGAGCAACTATAGTGTGAGGTGGAAGAGATAGATAAGGAAAAGAGGGTGACACTAGGAATCAGAAAGCTAGAATTTTTTTCCAAGTTTCCCACTAATTTTTTGCATGACCTTGGGGGAAATCACTTTACCTTTCTCTGCCTGTACTTTTGCGTCTCTGAGTGAGAACAACAAGAACATGTCCCACTACTCTCTGGGATGTTATAAAAAATAAAACACAATGTGATAATAGATGAACTAGTGCTTTGAAGAGCTCAAAAGCACCGTACAAATGTAAGGTATTAATTATGTTCTAAAGGTATCATTTCAGTGAGAGAGATAAAAAAAAGAAGGAGCATATTATTAAATTACATATTTGAAAAGATAAGAGACATATTGGGAGGGCTGCTTTCAAGAGATATTATAGAAGCTGACATTCGATCTTCTAGACACCAGCCAATCCTCACACAAAAACACAGATCTGAGATGAGAAAGAAATAGATGATGGTGTACAGGGGATGAATCGTGTATCAAGGTGAATTGCAGAAATGTACTGACAAAATAAAATTGGTGACTTACATAATGAGTATCAAAAATTAATAAGCATACAAAAGACTTAACATTACAAAGAAGAAAAGATAGAGGTTTAGGGTAAATTCAAAGCTACAAAATGAGCTTAAAAGGACAATTACTAAGAAGTACTTCTTCCTTCTCAAAGAAGGGGAGCAATAGAACAACAGGTTATGAAAAGCCAAGCCTTTAGGAGGTCCGTCCTGCCAATGCCTGAGCAATAATTTCAGAAGATAACTACCCTCAGGACCAAGCAAAACAAATCATTTAATAAATGACTTATGCATTGGGCTTGGGGGAGACAAGAGAAGGAAAATCTGGGAAATTCTGCCCTTGTGGACACTAGAAAGAAAGGATGAGAATAGAAAAAACAATGAAGTGAGGCTTAATTGCTAAACACAGGCTATGAACATT
This sequence comes from Rhinopithecus bieti, assembly GCF_001698545.2. Lineage (NCBI taxonomy): Eukaryota > Metazoa > Chordata > Mammalia > Primates > Cercopithecidae > Rhinopithecus > Rhinopithecus bieti. The sequence goes on from NW_016808040.1 coordinate 1,375,592, forward strand.
CTAGTTGGTTAGAAAAGAAATATAATGAGAGAGTTTGCTCTACAAGATATAAAAACATTTCTAGTCCTAAGATTCTAAAATTCTAAGAGCATTTTCTTTGCTAGAAATAACATTCAAAGACTTCTGCCTCCTGGCTCTTGAAAAAAGACTAAAAAACAACTCTAAAGAGGTGGAAGCTGTGTGCTTTGTATTCAGGAATACCAGGCCCAGCTAAGACTGAGAGTTCATGTTGAAAACAAAGAGACAGTAAGTGAAAGTCCATATACTGAAAACTGATGTCCCTATCCTAGCTTTCAGAACACTGGCAACCAGGTTTATATCCCCTTAAACTCATCTCTTTTACTACCTTCAGAAAAAGAGATTGGAAGATACTTTTGGGAAAAAATTCACAAATCCAAGAGGAAATGTATATGCATATATATAGATTTTGGCAGATAGGGCTCAAGACCTGCCTTGGAACTTACAGTAGAGTTCACTGCTAGTAAGGTCCATCTACACACAGTCTTGACAGCTGTAGATATGAGCAGATAGCCTGGAGTTACTGGCCAGCAGAGGACAGCCTTCACCAGAAAAGGTAAAGGCCAAAACCAAAACTCAAACAGAAAAAATTAAAGGAAATAGAAGATAGCAGAAAACTTCAGGTAGAAGAAAACTTTCTTTAAAAATCATTATAATTAACATTCTTAGAGGTTAAAAAAATTAAGTTGAACCCCTTTGAAAGAAAACAATGATAATGAAAAATTAGAGACATTATCCAGGCATGGTAGCTCAAGCCTGTAATCTCAGCAGTTTGGAAGTCTACGGTGAGAGAATTCCTTGAGCTCAGGAGTTCAAGACCAGGCTGAGCAACATAGAAAGACCCCCATCTCTACAAAGTAAGAAAAATAGCCCAGGCATGGTGGCACTAGCCTGTAAGCCCAACTACATGGAAGGCTGAGGCAGGAGGGTCACTTGACCCTGAGAGGCCATGGCTACAGTGAACTATGATCACGCCACGGCACTTCAGCCTGGGTGACAGATCAAAACTTTGTCTCAAAAAATGAAAAAAAAACAAAAAAACAAAAAAAAACACAAACGAACAGCAGAGACATATATCAAAGTAAAGAGAGTAATATAATGAACCTTGTGTACTTACCAGCTGGCTTTCAAAATTATCAATATATTGTCAATTTTTTTTACCTCTAAAACATCACCTACTCTCTATCCCAGATTATTTGACATAATTCCTAAATTAATCGCATGTCATCTATAAATATTTTATAAGTGTCTAAAAATTTAGTACTTTACAAAGTACATAACTACCACATAACTATCACACCAAAAAAATTATTATTATTATTTGTATCATGAAAAAAAATCAGTCAGATTTTGGATTTTCCTAATTGTATCATTTATTTCATTTCAGGTTGTTTATGGGTTGCTCAAGTCAGGATTCAAATTGTGACATTAACATTTTCATCAGATTGACTAAACCCTAAATCTACAGGGTTCCTTTCCTTTCTCTCTTTCTCTCCCTTGTTACCTCCCTTGCAATTTATTTTGGCAGTTATTGGTTTATTTCCCTATAGAGTATTTCACAGTCTAGATTTTTCATCTCCATGGTATTATTATTTCTGATAATTCTTTCTTTCTTTATTCCTGATAATTCTTATTAATTGCTAATTATATTTAGAGACTTAGTAAAGCTTAGGTTCAATATTTAGGTAAGAATTTTCTGTAGTGGATTATAAGTATTTCAATCAGCAGGGACATATTGTCTGGTTGTCTATCTTTTTGTGACATTTTGAGCTTTGAAAATCACGCTTAATCACTAGAACGAAGTGTATTATTTCATTTAGGGTTACAGAGTATTCTAATTCTATAATTCCTTCATCATTTTATTAACTGGATTACTTCTATGAAGAGAAACTTATTTTTATCAAATATTTGTTCCCTGAGATATCTTTGCAGAAGAAAGGCATAATAAGTATTTCACTTTTACCTCTACTAACCAAATTTTACAATAATAAGTTGATTCTCTAGCATTCTCCAAAATGATGAATGAGTTTTTTTTTTCAAATATCATTATAAACACACAGAATTATATGTCATTAATTTGCAATCATCAGTCACATTTGCTGTTGTTATCAGTGCTCAAAACCTCTTCCAGTTGGCCTCTGAGTTGATCTGACATAAGGTGGAAGTCTCTGCTTTTTGATTTGGTAAGGTGTTCCAGGCTCATCTTATACATTCCCAGCCTCACACCTACATTCTTTTCACTCTCCAAAGTCATCTGGTTCTTTTCAGTGGAAAGTGGTATTTCAAAACCGTAATTCTTTTTCCTCATGTCAACTCTTTTTTTGCTTCTCAAGGATATTTAAAAATGCATTTATCCAGAATGTTTGGTTATTTGAGAGAGAGGATTGGCCCAAATAACCTAGCCCACTATTCACACCAACTCATACTGAGACCTTTGCTAAATCTGTTCACTGGCAAGTGCTTCCCTTGGTTATTTGCATGGCTTATTTCCCTAATTCTCTAAAGGCTTTGCTTAAAATTCAGATTCTCAATGAATAGTTCCCTGATTGTACAGAGTGCAAAGAAGTGAGTGTTGAATGAATGACTAAATAGTGCCTAAATAAAACACAAGGGAAGTTTGTTAAAAAGGAACACAGAAAGGTCAGAAAAAGAGATCTTAAAAAATTTAGGTATCATAACAAAACGAAGCATTCAGATTTATAAATCTAGAAGCACAGTTATCTAAACACAAAGAAACAAACAAAACATCTGATGATAAAGAATTATACAAAAGGGTTTTAAAACATCTTAGACATAAGGAATACTAGTTTCTAGGAAGCAATTAAAAGAAAACATAGGAACAATTGAATGCCAGCACGATGGATTGAAATAAAGACTCCCATCAAAGCATATTATAACAAAATTTCACAACACCATGGACAAAGCGATGACCCTACAAGTGCTTATGCAGAGGCAAATGCGCTAATTAACACATAAGTTCAGGTGTTACAATACCATCCGACTTCTTTATAGTAACATAGCTTTGCTAAATCTTGAAGAGAATGATTCTCAATCTAGAATATATTATTTATCAAGTGTAAGGAGGAGAATAAGGACATATTCAAACACAGATTCTCATGAAGACAGATTTCAGAATGACAGCAAGCATAGAAAACTATGAGCCTGAATAGTAGAGTAGGATGAAGACGCACATGGAATATCTCGTAGCAGTTAAGAACAGAGGGAGAAAGGAGGGGGAAAAAGAGGAAAAGAGATCTTAAAAATTTTAAATATCATAACAAAATGAAAATTGCAGTTATCAATCCAGAAGCACAAATATTTAAAAACAAACAGACAAAAAACTACCAAACAGAAAAAGGACTACCTGACTCAATTGAATTGATTGAAAGATTTCCACAACTTTCAGATTATTTGGCGATGAATCATTGTTACATAAAAATGAAGCAAATAAAAAATTATTAAATACCAACAAAAATTTAAAGAGAATGTCAAAGAAAGGAAACAAAACTAGTATACCACATGACTCAGCAATGAGCAATGTTTACAAAGTCATAACGAAGTAACTATTATACAATGATTTCAGAATTATGGCTTACTTATACTGGGAGAATTGGGAAAGAGAATAGTCTGGGCTGGTGTGTGTATACAAAGAGTAGTACATAAAAAAGTTCATGTTTGGAAAATGAGGGAGGCATCAGAAAATACTGCATTTAGCTGGAGATTTTAGAAACAACAGAATAAAAATGATATCTCTAAAAGTTAAAATGAACACTAAAAGACACAGTTAAAACTGTCAAAAATATTACTTTGGGGAAGCAGAAATTAGAGATGAGGAGATACTTTATTAACTAAGAAAAAAAGCTATATGACTTTTTAAAAGTTTATTTATTTATTCATTTGTTAAGAAACAAGGCCTCACTCTGCTGCTCAGGCTGGAGTACAATGGTGCAATGATAGCTCACTGCAGCCTCGAACTCCTGGGCTGAAGCCAACCTCCTGCCTCAACCACCTGAGTAGCTGGTACTACAAGCATGTGCCACCATGCCCAGCTAATTTAAAACAAAAATTATTTTACAGATGAGGTCTTGCTATGTTGCCCAGGCTGGTTTCGAACTCCGGGCCTCAAGCCATCCTCCTGCCTCAGTCTCTAGTTTACATTGATCTTCCTGCCTCAATCTGTAGGTGTGAGCCATCACAACTGGCTTCTTGGCTTTTTAAACTAGGTAAATGTGTATCTTCAAAGAAAATGATTTTTAAATGTGTTTTAGAAAGTGAAAAGTTGTCTACAGGGTACATTAAGGAAATGAATTAGTCTGCTTATTAACGATTTACATGAGGTAAACACATGTCCTGTAATCCAGGAGCAGGACAGTGACAGCTTGAACTATGTGGGACATGTACATCCAGAGGTTTTCACACCTGAACTGATGTGTGCAGTTTCAAATACAGAAACTGAAATTTCTGGTTGACTTGGATCCCCAGGTCTCTCTTGATCTTTCCAAAGAATAACTTACCAGTCAGGAGAAGTTCCTTACAGGTTCAGATGCCCCCAGAAAACGACTGAAACTTCTGGGACATTGTCAATCTGGAGAGAAAAGTAGTGTACAGTCATGAACACTGGGTATAGCGACACTGATTAAGACCAGGTCAGTGCAAGAAGCGATAGGCAAGTGTCAGGCCCATGACCCAGATTAAAACATAGATGCAAAACCCTTCCTATCATCCAAAAGGTAAACTCTTCCCCTTATATCTTTAGTCGTTACCTCAACTTCCTCTCAAACTCTACCATGCATCCTCGTAACTCTTCTATGGTAACAAGAATGTAATGTTATAAAATCTCTTTCCCTTTATCCTTATTACACCATTTACGGATATTGAAAAAACTTGTCACCTAAGATGTTCCTCTAATTCTATATATTTAATATATTCTATTTTTGCCTGCAAAAAATGCTATATAAAAATTATCTCCAAATATTCATGAGCATACATAGAAACCCTCAAAATGTACCTTTGTTATATATATATATGTTATTGATATTCAAGTTTCTTGGGTTTTAATATAATAAAATAATCTCTTGGTAAGTACTCTTTTTCCCTTTTGCTGTCATCTTTAAAATCTTCCGGTCTTCTTAAAAAGTGGGGCCCACTTCTGCATTTATCCACATCCTTCTTGTCTACTAAGAACTATCCTTCAAAATTTCTATGAAAACCTGAATAAAATTATTATCTATTGAGAGTTTATCAGTAACAAAGGCAGTGTCATACATAAACTATATTGGGTGGGGGATTTCAGCAGCATGATAGAAGGAGATGTTGTGAAGTCTCCTGCAATCCAACAAAGTCTACATGTCCAATGTGTCTGAATTTTCTCAGAAAGATTATTATGTTTTGGAATTAAAGAAGAGCATATCTTGTAACATGCAATTTTTATGCATGCTAAGGGTGAATATAAAACTCTCAGACTTTTATCTATAAACAAATTTGAATGGTGGAAGGAAAAATAAATATAACTATCTCAGGTAACTAGGCAGGGGCAAGTATTACCAAAGGGATAGGACTTCAGGAGTTTGAGGATGTTGACCATAATTTGCATCCCAATGTTCACGCATGTCAGCCACAGTATAAGAAATCTGATTTCTGACACGGGTGGGAGCACATGCAGAAAGTAAGTTACTGATTTCACATCTGTCATGCTGATATATGGAGACCAGTGTCATGTGTCCAATCCTATAGTGACTATCTTGGGTCTGGTTTCACAAGGACATCTGTGCTGATGCCCTTTCTTTATCCTCCTTTGCACACGGCCAAACTCAGACTCAGCAACACAGAAGGCTAAAGGAATCAAATACATCTATTCACATATGGTGAATGACTGGCAGGGCTCAATGGACCCTTTGCATAGCTGTTTACAATTTATCAGTGAAAACAGAACCATAAACTATAATTTTTTGAGCTACTACCATATGGTAGAGACAGTTCTTTCAATGAATTGTTTAAACTCAAACATTGCCAGGTCAATTATTTCCCCCATTTTACAAGAGAGGTAACTGAGTCACAGGATCACCCAGCTAATAAATGGCACAGATAGGAATCACAGCCAGTTCTGCTCAGCTCAAAAGCTCATGCTGCGTCTACTGTGCTGGTTGCTTCTCACAACAAAGCACAGTTTCTAACCTCAGTGACAGACTAGTGGAGAACATCATTTGGAAAAAGTGGCCCTCAAATCAGACCAAAGTGACAATTATATAAACTGCCTTATGTATAAGACTAGTCCTGGAGAAGAGGGTGTGTACACTTATGTAGATGTGAATGCATGTAAATACTGCAAATCCACGAGTGCATTGCATATATTAAACTTTACTATTCACTTAATAGATAATAATTTGGGGCTACTTTGTAGCATATTTAAACCCCAATCCCCCAAATTTCCTTCATCTTTTCCTACCTTTTTATTGCTTTCACACTGTGAATGCAGCATGTGCAGACCCCTTGAGCTACCTAGATTAGTTATCTTCCTGCATAAATCCCTTAGACTTCGGACTTGGTATGGGATTTCACCCTGAGAGCCTAGAGCTAAAATAGTGAGAAAGAGACAATAAGCAATAGTAAATGAAGAAAGAACAAAGATATGCCAATACAAGAAAACAGCAATTTCTGCTTCTGCTTCCAATATTGGAAGCATTACCCTCCTTTAAAGTATTAATCAGTAGGGAGATTTTAGAACTCAAAAATAATAAGAATTTTTTTTCAACCTGACATAAAGAACAGTCTCCCCACCCCTACGTTCATTTTGCTGACATTCGGTAACTTGATGGACATTAATAAATAGCCCAAAATGATTAACTCAGAGATTTCCAGACAAACTTGGCAGGACTTAAAGTACTGGGCTTTGGATGGGCAAGAAGAATATTAGACCTTCTGGGGTGTTATCCACCCAGTCAGAACATTTTACCATTCATCCGTCATTACTTATTTCCTCATTCCAACATGGCCACTTGCCATGACAACCTGCCACGAGCCGCCTGACAATCGTTTCCATACACATTGCACCTTTGGCAGGGAGACTGCCATTTTTGTTTAAGGCAGTTATTGGTCTCACATTTGCGATAATTTATCAAATGTCTTGCTGAAATTCTATTTTCTATGATGGTATATAAAAGACTCATAGCATCTTTTCTCTATTTGGCAAAAATTAAAAGCTTTGAAATTTGGCTTCTTTCGAGAAGGAAGCTTAAGGCAAATCCATTCCTCATATCTTCTGAAGGGATTGGCATCACCCTCAGGGCTGTAGGGATTTCTGATGCCAAGGTTGGCATGCTGAATCGTTATTTTCTGTAATCTATTGCATTAAAATATGTAAAATTCTGACAGTTGCATTTGGAATTGGGTCGTAGTCTAACAGGCACTAGAGCACTCCTAAGTCACTCAACTTCCACCCCCACTATCTAATACATGATTGCTGTCAACTCATCTTGTACTAAGTGTGTCTAAATGCATGAATATAGAGAAGAAAAGCAAGAACGGAGAGGGATCTAGGCTAGGCATCAGGAGAGTGATGGGGCCCTCCAATGAAATGAAGATTGACCCATATTAGAGATGGGTTAACTGAGTCTAAGAAAAAGTAAATAATTACAAAATGACCACAAAAGTCAAAAGTGTCATGTTTCATATCGGACTCTCTGGCTTCAGAGACTCTTTTATGTCCACCTAGTGATGTGTAAGAAGAGAATATATACATTGTTCAGAGTAAATGTCAAGTCAAAAAATCTACATTTTTACACAATTGCTTGACATACAGTTGAAAAAGATTTAAAGACACCCTCCTCTTCACTGTCAATTTATGCTGAAAGAATGCATACACACACACACACACACACACACACACACACACACACACACACATAAACATACTCTAAGTACCAGATCAGTAACAAGGAGAAGCAGCATTGCATAGCCACGTTGTATAACTAATGCAACAGAAATTAGCATTAAGGAGAGTATAACTGAAGAAAAAGTTTTCTATAAGCATCAATTTATAAAGAATCAGGACACATACTAACAAAAACTTGACAGCCAATCTACTTTCAGAACATGGAAAGACATTTTCTTAATTGCAAGGGCACAGCCACCTTACTAAAACTGAAAATAGTAAAACTTTTATTTACTGCTATCCAATATAATCCACAAATGCGGATCACAAATAAAATTTTAGATTTTGTGGTAGTCACATTAAAAAATTAAAAAGAAAAAAGTAAAATTAATTTTAAGAATATGCTTTTATTAGCTTAATATGTCCAAAATACTATAAACTTCAAAATACAATTAATATATAAGTTGAATAAAATATTTTACATTTAAAAATAAATCTAGTCTGTATTTTATACTTTAAAGACATCTCAATTCAGGTTAGGCACATTTCAAGTTCTCAGTAGCCACATTGAGCTAACGGCTACCTTCGAAAAGCACAGCTCTTCACTCTGCGCCATGAAAAAGAGATAGATGGGTCAGAATGCTATTTATTCTTTTCCTAATTGGTCCTTGGCTTATGAATAAAAGATCCAGACTAATTAGAAAACTGGGGAGTGGAAGAGAAGTAGAAGGGGCTGGGGAGAAGTTTCAAGGATAACTACAGGCAATGGCAATTGGCAACTTAATGACAGAAATAGTTCATTTACAAGGAAAATGCTGACATGGATGGGTGAGTGGGGGAGAGAAAATGAGAAACCTAGGAACCAGGGCTTCTTATAATGTGCAGATTTTCATATACCTAACAGTGTCAGTGAACTAGGCAGTGGAGAAAGTCAAAGAGCCTTGAATGACCGTCTGTCTCCAAGAATAATAGAGTAGGAGCTAGGCACATGCCCTTGAGGCTGAAGTGTAGATTCTGGAAGAAGATTTGCCCCCTGCTCAAGTTGATAAAGCCATACCTTTGATTGACACGTATTTTGGTTGACAAATATTTCTTTCCAGAAAGCAAAACAATAAAACAAAAAAACTGCACAGAAACAATAATAGCAATAATTTAAAAATAAAAACAACACTATAAATCAGTAGCAAAATATTTTTTTTAAAAGTGGCATTGAGAACGTGAATTAGAAAACTCTATGTATATCAAAGTGTTAAACTTTTCTTTTAATAAAACAACAAAAGCCAGAACAAAATATCAATATTTTCCCATGATAGGAAAATGTTTCTAAGCATAGAATTTATGAAAGAAAACGATTTGGGGTGTGAGAAATAATCAATATGTTGGTATCAAAAATAGAACATCTCTGAAACTCAACAAACACCCTAAGCCAAATTAAAAACAAATGATAGGTCGGGCGCGGTGGCTCACAACTGTAATCCCAGCACTTTGGGAGGCCGAAGCAGGTGGATCATGAGGTCAGGAGATCAAGACCATCCTGGTCAACATGGTGAAATCCTACCTCTACTAAAAAATACAAAAAATTAGTCAGGTGTGGTGGCACACGCCTGTAGTCCCAGCTACTCAGGAGGCTGAGGCAAGGGAATGGCTTGAACCCAGAGCCAGAGGTTGCAGTAAGCCGAGATTGCGCCACTGCATGTTCCAGCCTGGGGGCAGACCAAGACTCTGTCTAAAAAAAAAAAAAGATAAATAAGAAAATATTTAATATAAGTTGTGGTTTTACAAACCAATTGTAATTTTTTAAAATGAGTAAAAGACATTAACGAACATTTCACAAAAGAAAACAATAGAAAAGTAGATGAAGGAAATGAAGGACATAAATAGACAATAGCCTAAAAGAATTCAAATAAACTGAAAACTGAATTACAATATTCAGTCTCACCCATAATAAAATGGAACCTAATGCAAAAGATACTTTACATGTCAAATCCATCTAAAAGGTGGTTATCACAGCATCACATGCACTAGCAAAACACAAAACATGGAAGCATCCTATGGGTTGAGAGAAAAACTAGTTAAATTACATTAAAAATACATTCTTTTAGAATATTTACTGATATGCTTTAAATTTGTAGCGACAGAAGAAAAATTTAGTCTACAAGTATTTATTTGATTTAATTTGGATTTTTAAAATGGAGTATAAACTCATCTACACATATAAATTTGGCCAGGCACAGTGGCTCACGCCTGTAATCCCAGCACTTTGGGAGGCCGAGGCGGGCGGATCACGAGGTCAGGAGATCGAGACCATCCTGGTTAACACAGTGAAACCCTGTCTCTACTAAAAATACAAAAAAATTAGCCGGGCGTAGTGGCGAGCGCCTGTAGTCCCAACTACTCGGGAGGCTGAGGCAGGAGAATGGCGTGAACCCAGGAGGCGGAGCTTGCAGTGAGCCGAGACTGTGCCAATGCACTCCAGCCTGGGGACAGAGCGAGACTCCGTCTCAAAAAAAAAAAGATAAATAAATAAATTCAAAATAAAAAATAAATAATTTTATTTTTGTTAAAATATTTGTTTATATTGTAATAAAATATAAAGATTAGATTTTATTAAGAATGCTTATTTATGTGGTTCTATATATATATTAATTACATATATGTATACGCACATATACAGAAACTGAGACAAACCTCTGGAAAACACATTTATAGAAAAAAGCTTGAATAGATATATTCATTTTAAAATACTTATATGTGGAAATAGTTATGAATTGTTATTTTTCTATATTTTTTATTGTTCTAAGTGATTATGTAGTATTCTTATTATTAAACATTTTGAAAATTCCAAATATTAGTAGGCAATATGTTTAATATGGGACAAGCAAGTGAGATGACTACCAACAAAGTTTGCGGGATTTCTATTACTGGAGGTATCAAACTAAGTAAGTAACTTCTGGTTCAAATGAAAAGAGTTGCTACAGTACAACATACAGAGACAGAATACATATAGATTGGTTAACTAAAAGAACCTTGAAAAGGAGGAAGGCATCAATATGAGATGAGTAGGAATTACTAGGGTTTGTCTTATGCTGGAAATTAAAGTTGTCCATGTCCTTGAAGAGCTTGTGAAAAAACAACACACACACACACACACACACACACACACAGAAGAAGGTTAAAGACTTAGGATTGTGGAACATAATTAGTAAAGTCAAAATCATAAAGCAATGCTTGTGTGCAGAGAGTTTCTTTCATACAAGTTCAGGAAATGTATCCTTTCTACAGGGTCTCCACCTTCCAAAGAGAAATCTAAGCCATGTAGGAGTTTTGTTTTTTTGTTTGTTTTTTCTTGTTTGTTTCATTTTGGTTTTTTTCAGTCTGGATGTCTTTGTATCTAAGGTTGGGTAGTGGAAGACAAATTGTATCAAACTCTTTGACTTGTAGTTTAGAGACTCTGGTATCTTTCAATAAAAGAATTATCCTCTAGAATAAAACTTCTAAGAATAAAATAAGCAATAATTTCAGTTTAGTTCATTTAATTCATTCTTTGCTTGAGTCTTAGCCAAACACACAGATTACTTATTTGGCCAAAGTCTCAGACTAAATAATTATTGTACTTTAATTGACTTCTTCCTGGACAGAGGCTAGGTTCAAGTTATACTATTAATATTTACTTCTCAACTTCTAAGAATGTGTTCTTATTGAAATAGACATTCCAGTCAATTGCATACAATTTGATTTTACTTATCTCAATCATTGTTTTCATATTGCAGGTGTCCATTCCCCCTCTTTCATTTCTGTACCACTTGCATTCCCAACAACTCTTCCTCTTGGAGACAGTTTTCTCTTTGTACCTAACTCTTTCACTTACTTCACGGAATTGTATCTGTCTAGTATTTATCTCCTAAATGTGACCCACACTGCAACCTAAGGAGTCCTCAGCCTACATTAGAGTAAATAATCCAGGAAAAAGTCTTCTTCAAAGAAGTATCTCTATGCGGACATATGGCACATTTCCCTTTGGTTTGGGACACTGAGAAATGCCAGAATAAAATAACACTTTTATTTCCAGTAAATCCAGAGCCTAAACCTTACTGTTTGCCCATTTCCAGACACAAGTACCCTGTATGCTCTGCTGTTACAAAACCTTTTCCCCTGAACCAATCCTCTTTCAATTAGTTGCAAAGCAGATTTCAGAGGTACAATCCAAGCAACAACAGGGACCTAGCTGGGCACCCCAACCCTTGTAACTTGTTGATTCCTCAGGTGAACTTGAATTCTCTTCCTGAAGGTGAAATCTGTCTTCAGAGTCCACTGAGCCTTTTAGTCCCTTGAAAGTTCTTACAGTGTCTATAAAAATTTCTGCTCTTAACCTTTCTTGTGTTATAAAAAGCACAGCCACGTTCCTCATAACTATTTGATGTCTTATATAAAACCTTTATAAAATAAAAAAAAAAATCTCCCCAGATAGCCTCAAAAGAAAAGTTGCCCGCCGTTGTCTTAAAACGGCATACTTATTTAATATCGGCATGAAGACAGAGTCAGTGCTCTGAATTCTGGACTGCCCATGCTGGCATTGAGGAGCACTGTTAAAACCTGCCAGTTGCTAAAATATCCCTTCTACTCCGTGGGGAGATAGTGTCAAGAGTAAAAGCCAGAAAGGGAAAATTTTGGCCGGCATCCAAAAACAGTTGTAGAAAAGAAGGTTCTCTCTCCGACAGCATTCTGACATGCTTTCTTCAGTCTTGCCATGAAGTTGAAATCTTTCCTCAGGAGAGATGAGTGTATATATAAAGACAGCATGCACGTGGTGAGCTCAGGAATTTCAAACATGGCCCAGTCTGACATGAAGGAAGGAAAGGGAGAAGGGGTGGGGAAGAAATCGCTGAAGTTCCAGAAAGGCTTGTCAAAAAGTAAGCCATTTCACCAAGTTTATCTTTGAAATATTTCTTCTGAGTGATTCTAATATAATTTGGACCCAATCCTTGTATGATTTTATATGAGGCTGCTTGTTTGCTTAATTTCTCAAAGTCTGAATTTATCATATACATGATGATATATGTGACATACATGATAAAAGAAATTTTGCATTTATGTACTAATTAGAACACAACACATTAGTATCCAAAGAGCAGCTAAGATATTCAGGCAAAATTTTAAAAGCACAACTAGAAGGAAGAAATGGGAAGGGATAATAGAAAAATATACAGAAAAATTCCTCCAACTTCAACTGGCAATGCCACTGTCACAGAGAAGACGATTGTAGGCCTTTGTTATCACTTGGCTTACAGAGTCTGTGAGGAGGAGGATGGCAGGAGGGTGTGTCTGTGCGTGCACATGCCAACATACACAGGCAGAGAGGGCCTGGAGAGCCCTTCAAGCAAAATAAAACTTCAAAAAAGATACATATGCACCTATTTTCTACACTCAAGGCTATATCTCTACAGAGTAAAGAATAAAAACTTGGCAATCATCTAAATAATTTCATGAATAACTTTAATATTAATAGCAGGGAATGAGTATATTAGACCTTGACCAACAGTGTAGGTTTATTAAAGCTGTATTTATTTCACGTTTTCTTATGTTTTGAATTGTAAGAAAGGTCAGAGGTTCTAATCTTAAGGACCTTCTGAATAAATGTTAATAGGTAAGCAAAGAAACAGGTCATTGTATAATTGCTAAAAAATATTAAGAGTCAACTTCTAAATAAGCCTATGTAGCCACCAAAATCCACAATAAAAATATAAAGTGTCATTTTCTCGATTTGCCTATACAGTACATTTCTAATATTGTCTTGATTCTTTCTCTGGCTAGTTGTTGATCTTCTTTATGGGAAACAATTCCTCTGAATGTCAATTTCCTCACTGGTAAAATAGAAATAACAATAATACCTATTTCTTAGTGTTATGTGATTTCAAATGGTACAATGTGTGTATCTTTAGCAGACTATAAAATGCTGGACACATGTTGATCATCATGAATAGTAGTAATATCTCTGATCATTTCACCCACAAGATTGAAGAGAAGGGTTATTTCATAGTTTCTTAGATTTTAATCAGTTTCTAATGCACTAATTTCATGGTCATACAATATTAGAACTGAACGAGATCTTAGACATCATCTCATGCAAACTTTCTCATTTTTAAGGACCACAGAGTTTGTGGCATCATGCTCAAACATCAACATGTATGGAATACAGATAGTTTTAGGATACATATATCTGGAATGCAGGCTATTGTGAGCTTGCTAAGTATTTTCTTTGACAAAATTCTCTGACTGTTTCGAAAATATTAGGTTAACAAATCTGGCCTTAAAGGAAATTTCTGTAAACTGAATTTTCTGTTTACCATTAGTTCTTATAATGCAATTTAGAAAAAAATGATCCCATGGGAACAGCAGCTGGAGACATCTTTTAAAGCTATAAATCCAATCCTCTCATACTCTTGCTTAAAGCTTTTTATTGACCTCTCTGGTCCTTATTGTAAAAACCCCTCACCATCTTCTGCAAGGTTTATATGCTGTAATTCCTACTGGTATAGACAAATTCATCTCTAATGAAACACCTCCTTCATGAATTACACTTTGACTATACCTGCCTTTTTTATTTTCCTCCAAAATCTGAGGTTTGGGCTGTGATTTTTCCTTATATCATTGTATGCCAAACCTTTTGTCAGCGTAAACGTCATCTCCTTAAAGAGAAATTTGTGACTGCCTCAGTCTCTTACCTATTTCTCCTTATTTCACTCATGGTGCTCAGCCCATATGAAATGGTCTTGTTTATGGATATTTTGCACGTTTCAGATCAGCCTCAGCCACTGGAACATAAGCTTTATTAGGGCAGCAATTATTCTGTTTCTTACACACCATTGAATCCCCAGTATTTAGCTAGACTAGCCAGGACTAGCTACACATAATAGGTGGCACTTAATAATTAGTTGTTGGATGAAAGGAAGAACGGATGAACGAATAGATAAATGAGTCCACCACTGTCACTTTTGATTTGAAAGATGCTAAGATGATGATTAGGATTGCTTTCATAGTAGAATGCAATACTGACCCAATTAAAACACTTTGGCAACCAGGACTGTGTTGGAAGAATTCTGTGAGGAAGCGCTGGCACTTCATTGCAAGATGAAAGAACGCCAAAGACAAACTTCACTGGCATCAGAATTTCACAGGAAACTAGGCCTCAGTATCAGGTAGAGTCATTAATTGTATGAAAAATAAAAATGTTTCAAGCACTATATTCTAGCTATATAGCATACAGGAGAGTTAAAAGGAAAAAAGATATGTAAGACACACCCTTTGACATAAATTTCAAATTTGCTTTGTGATATAAAGTATAAATGTAAAAGAAATTGTTTGAGAGTGAGTCAGATAGAACAGCTAATAGGTACTCCGAATTTAAGAGAGAAGTTTTACCAACTTGCACACTGGTAAGGTTTTATTTTGAAGGAATGTTATTAAGTCATCTGCATTCATCATTTTGGGAAGGGCTGTTTGGACCTCCTGATACTTATTTTATTCAGATACATAAAAGCAGAAGTGTTTATTTCCCTCTATTTCACCATATACAAATATACCCAGTGATTATCCAAAATGACAGTAGAAGCCATGTAGGTACAGGACACAGAGCTTGTTTGTGAAAAAAACTGAGACATGGGTAATCTGTATGTTTTATGGCTCTTATATTACTTTTTGGGGTTTCCTATCTCCTGGTCCATTTGCAAATAACAGAAGGACTAAGGTGATCAGATGTGTTTAATTGTAGGTGACCAATTAACAGTATGAATGAGACCAGAATGATTTCCTAGCTAGAGTATGAGTAAAACTAAGTCTCCTTACAGCTTTCTTCCAGTTGGTTATACTTCACATGTGATAAAGAAATGTAACAGAGATGCAGTAGAGTATAATATTTTAGCCCTTTCCTCCAATATTATCTTGACACATCTATCACAAATGGGGCTGGGTTGCACTGGAAGCTTCTGTCACAGAGCAAAGCTTCAGGTCTCAGAAACACTATATCTGGCAAAGGACAAGCATCCACAACTGTAGGGTCAGGCCCCAATTCTGCTGGCTTGGATTCTGATGACCCTTTCACCTTTGCAATTCTGAGTCCTGCCTGCTAGATCGGGGTAAAACGTAGCTTGGTACAAAAGTAATTGCAGTTTTTGCCATTACACCAGCCTAATACGTAGTCTTCTTTATTTTGGCTCAGTTTTGTGAGCGAGCACTTTTCGTGGTATTATATATCAATGGTGTTCTCAAATATTTGGGTGGTTAGATAAATGAAGGAATGCTTGGATTTATTTGCAACCTGGCCTATAAATACATACAGTATCTGTTAGATAATTTTTTTCCTAAGCTACAATCCCTCTTTACTTTAGAAATCTGGGGAAATGTAGTTGAAACATAGGTATTGGAATGACTTGAGTCTTGGGTTTAATGCCCGCTCACCACTGCTAGCTTTGAGATCCTGAACAAAACCATTAATATCAATGAATCTCGGTCTCTCTATTTTTAAAAAGCAAGATCATACATTTACTTTCCTGTTAAGACCAGTAAATGAGATATTGTATATAACATACATTACTTTTCTTTTCCTGGCTATTTGACAGAATTTTTTACTCCTTGGTCTTAAAATTGGACTTTTGTTTGTTGGTGGGTTGACTTTATTTTTGTTTTCAAAAATCTAAGATTGTGTTAAAGTATCTGATGCTTTTATCTACACATAAGATTGTCTTGCTATTTTTTTTTTCTAACGCTGACCTCTGCTGGGGCAGGAAGCCAGGCAAAGCACTGGAGTAGGCAAGTTATCTTATCCTACACCTTAATATATATAACAATATACTGCCTTTTGGTATAATACGTCATGAATAAATTTGAAAATGAGATTTTATTTAAGTTATTTTCTATTATCTGCATTGTAACATTAATTGTGTAAAAAATATTCCCCTCATCACTGTTTACTGTTCTCTAAAATAAAACTGCAAAATTGGAAAGGTGGCTAAGCTATTTATTTTAAAGCTAAGACTCTCTCATCATTCATATCTTTCTCCAATTTCCATCATTCTATGACTCAGGATCTTTCTCCTTATCACTTTAACACGGTACCCAGGCTTGGGGCCATGAAAACCTCATCACTTCCTGGACAAGAGCATCCATATCTCTTAGCAGCAGAACTAGGTTGGACGGTTCATTATCTGAGAAGGAGAGGGGAATGAGCACAACATTTAGAAATGCTACTGTGGCAGACTCTGTGCAAATCAAAGATTTGTGGAAATGATCACATTTCTACCACTCTCCTTCCCTCCATGGCACATTCTGCTCATTAATTCATTAATCTTTGTACCACCCTGCAGCGAAGGTAACTATTATTAACTTGGGTTTTCAGATGGAGAAATAGAACTAAAGTACAATGAAGTTCAGCAACTTGCCCAAGATCACAGTGGGAGATGTTGTTGGGAGTGGAATCTGAGCCCAGGCATTTTGTCTCCCAAGTGCCTGCTCTAACACGGAGAAATTCCCCACCTACCCTGTCCATTAGCATAATGGTTAAGAGAAGCTGTCATTTTATTTCCTGGAGTTGCATTCACCTAAGCTGCTGAACTCTCCTGAACACACATACAGTTGAGTTGTTCTAACATTTACACTGCCAAACGTCTGCATAATTCCTCTCTTTTCCTTGCCTAGCTGTCAGCAGCTGGCCTGCCTGACAGAATGCAGCCACTTGGTCAGGAAAATATAATTTTGAAAAAAAAAAAGTACTGTTACTTTTCAGCCCAGTGCTATGAAAGAAGCATGATATTGTCACCTAGTGAAACAACACATTTCCTTCTGAAAGGAAAGGCATATCATATTATTTTACACACTGGCCCTTTCTGTGCATCCTATCCCGAGGTGCAAATGACATTTTGGCTTATCACCACGATGCTGATGATGAAAATGATCTGACAGTCAAGATGTTTCGCCCGATGAGCTTGTAACCCTTGATTTGATTTCAGGAGACCTGTAAAGATGTAGATCAGAGAGGAAACCACTGGGGCTGAGGGCCTGCCATGTGCCTACCACTGTGCTGGGCTCAATGATTGTCACAAAACTACAAGGTGGGTACCTCTGCTCTAGTTATGTAGCTGAAGAAAAGAAACTTTGAGAGGTGAGCTAGCCCCAGATTGCTCAGCTACCAGCTGCAACCAGGATTTGAACCCACTTCTATCTAAATCACTCTAAATCATGTTGAATATATATATATTCATATTTACATATCTATTCATATTTCATATATATTTTCATATATATATAAAATAAGCAATAAGCATGTATCAATGATACTTACTTTTATTTCAGCTGAACTCACCTAATAGAATCTTTACTTCTGAAAGAGAGGGCCCTTGCATTGGAAATTATTTGCTGAGCATGAGCAGATGGCTGTGCTGGGTTATTGGGATTTCGTGGATGTGTACATAGTTGATTATCAGGTCAGACTGTAATAACTGTTATTCTTGAGGTAGAAGCAAAATGCACTAAAAGTGAGGTATCCCAGCCTAGGCTGCTGAGTAAATAAATCTAGAGGCTGGATATGTGGAAAGGAATTTAGGGTTTCGGTCTATTAGAATCAAGGTATCCAACCAGACAAATGTGTATTCATTACCTACCAAGTGCCAAGCAATGTGACAGATCATCTCTCCATTCAGAGATGTTGAAACAGATCAGAGGGAGGAGGTGAGTTGTTCAAGTCACTAAGCTAGCTAGTGACCAACCTAAGGCTAAGTCCATGTTGTCCTGACTTCTCAGCATAATTGTCACTGTGTCTCATGGTTCTGTCCCCTATAACACACCTAAATTTTCTGCACATCTGCCATCCAATTAGAAACCGTTCTCCTTTCTCTATCTTTCCTCTTTGTTTCTCTGATAAGCATACTGTGAGAGGAAGGATAATTAGTCATTCCTGGACAATTGTTTTAATTTCATATGTGAACTTGGGTGAAAAGTTACTAAATGTAGTGATTTTCAGTATATTTATTTGAAAACACATTCAGAAACATTTGTACACCTATTATACTATTTAGCATTTAGATATGAAGCAAGCACCATTGTAACTGCAACTCCGGTTAAGAAAATACAGTAAGTCTTTTCAGCACCTCAAAAGTTCCCATGTCACTCTTCCCTTTCCTGATAAAGGTAACCATTTTCCTGACATATCAAATAATATCCCCTATTTTCTTCTCACAATCCTAATGTTGCACAAAACTGACAACACACCAAAAAATTTGTACAATGCAATTCTATTCATAAAATCAAAATATAAAACTATCTGGTTTAGAAGCATATATGAGGGTGGCAAAACTACAAAAAAATAAGAAGTGATGTTTTAAATAATGTAAATCAAAACCTGTCCTCTCTCTGCTGTAGCTCATCAGCAACTTTTCATTACACATAAAATAAAATTATATTTCCTTACCCTAACCCAGAAATGTGTGTGAAATCTGGCCCTGCCCACTTCTCTGACTTGACCTCAATGCATGCTCCCTGTCTAGCCTTTGCCTTCCAGAAACAACTTCAGACTGTTCCAAAAACAGAGCAAACTCACTGGTGCCCAGGGTCTATCCCAGCCACATTCTGAGGACCTTCACATGGCTGGTACCTGTCACTCAGTTCTCAGTTTAATGTCTCTTCCTAAGAGGGGTCCTCCCCCTCCACTTCCCATCTAAATTACCATCTATTCAGCTTCCTATATTTTCATCATAACATTTATCATTATTTAATATTTTGTGTTTTGGTTATTACCTATTTTTTGGATTAAGTCTGTGTGACTCCACTAGAACATAATTTTCATGAGGGAAAGGTCCACCTCTGTCTTGTCTTGATGCTGTTTTCTTAGCAACAAAAACATTGCCTGACCCATAGTAGATGCTGAATAATGCTGGTTGAGTGAATAGTCAAAGAACAAATTGTTCCCTGCTTAGACTGCGAAATGGTTAGGTTTTATGTCCCCACCCAAATCTCATTTTGAATTATAAGCCCTGTAACCCCCATAATCTCCACATGTCAAGGGAGAGACCAGGTGGAGGTAATTGAATCATGGAGGTTGTTTCCCCCTGCTATTCTCATTATAGTGAGTGAGTTCTCACAAGATCTGATGGTTTTATAAGGGGCTCTTTCTCTTTCACTTGGCACTTCTCTTTCCTGCTGCCTTGTGAAGAAGGTGACTTGCTCCCACTTTGCCTTCCACCATAATTGTAAGTTTCCTGAGGCCTCCCCAGCCATGCTGAACTGTGAGTCAATTAAACCTCTTTCCTTTGTAAATTACCCAGTCTTGAACAGTTTTTTATAGCAGTGTAAAAATAGACTAATACAGATGGGAATCAAACATCAAGAATATATACATGCTTCACAGAATTCTGAACTTTGGGCTGAGAGTTGGCCAGTGAGAAGAACAAGCCAGATGAAGAGGATGAGGAACACTCCCTAAGAAACTTTGCGCCAGAGATGAGGCTGGGGCATGGAATCTCGTCTTAGGATTCACAGGCAAGTAACAGATTCTACCTACTTTTTATAAGTCTCAATCCCACTCCCACCTTCTCGGTTATGGAAAGAAGCTTTTGATTATACCATCCCCTGCCCATTCATTCTCTCCTCGCACAGCAATAACAGGGAACAGGGGGAGCTAAGGAATAGAAGAGGAATGTAAGAACTCAGTCCAGGCGAGCTGGGACTTTTGAAAACTCATCCTTCTCTGTGTCTGGTCCTAACTCATGCTGCAGCCGTCACCCAGCTGTGTTATCAATGGACCACAGGTCCTATTCAGGGTCAGGTGACCTTGTGAAGCAGAAATAATATGTCACAAAGATACAGTGTAATAAAAGATGCGTGCAAGGCTTGGCTGGCAAGCCAGCTTTTCTAAATAACATTCTGATTGCATTCGATGCCTCAACAACCCCTCTATTCTTGCTGCCCAGGCACTCTGAAGCCAATATATGCATTGGATGATGAAAAGCCCCGGCACCCACTGGGCAAAAACCAAATCACATATCGGCAACATCAGCATAAGAGCATATAAAGCAATCCTGTTAAATATTTAGATGTGTAGGGCCCCAGAGCATGACACACATTCAACTAAAAATGTACTATTTTTAAAAACCAGGAAACTTGAGATTACAAACCAGTATAATATTGTGCCTTTAAAAGGAGAGTGAATATAAGAAAGATTTGTTGCATATTGACCTATGGGATTTAAATCATTGCCACCAAATCACACACTGGTCTGGGATTGGGCTCATTGAATCACAGAATTAATCCCATACATTTACATTTTACTTTTTTGTTGCAAATCACTTTCACAAGCATTATGTTGTCTGATGCTTGAAACAAAAATCCATGGAGATAAGTTTGTTAGCAAGTTTATTTGATCCTTTACTCAGGACTAGGCACCAGATTATGCACTAGGAAACATACAAAGAATAATTCACAATTTGAGAAAGAGGACATACGTAGAAATAGACAGGTATTATCTCCTTGAGGGAAACTATAATGAAATAAGCATCAGAAGCATATTTAAGATAAAAGTAGAGTTTAACAGCAAGAACAAGCATTCATCATATGCCTGTTATCATCAAGAAACAGTCCCAGGTTTTAGGCTTACAACTGACACCCTACACTGACACCCTATATTTGTGCTCAGGGCACAAATGAAAAGATAGAACACTTCAATAACAGAATAATTACAAGTACATTAATATAAGTAAGTGCCCACTGAGCAATCCAAATTATGAGCATGTAAGCATTTGGAAGAAGATAGGCTAAATAGAAGAATTGTAGAAGATTTGAGTTAATATTTGAAGGAAAGGTGATACGAGAATAGAAGTGTGAGTCTATGTTTCTGACAATGTGTTAAGGTGTTTTATTAGTTGAGGGCTTACTTTTCACAAGGAGAACAATGTGAGTTTTCAAGGATTATAAAGCTAACCAGTTAGAACCCAAATATATTGACATCCCTGCTACAAAATGCTACCTCCAAATAAGTGATATGATCTGTTCATTGCAGAAATGATAGTCCCACTGACAAAGTAGGAAGCAAGAAATCTCCAGGGCAAGTAGGTGGAGATCCTGGATGAGGTGTCTGAGCTGATTTAGAGCATCAATAGGAGTCAGCAAAAGAAGACACGGAATAAGGGGATTTCTGATGGAAGAAAGAAAAAAAATGAAAGAAGAAAGTCTTCCATGTGAAAAGCAGGGCACCTTCCTTTTGGTAGTAAGTACTATCCAGGCACTGAGCCCAGCAGGATCTTCATCTCTCTGCCTTTGCGGTAAGGTAAGGAAGGAAGGTCACAATGCACAGCCCACCACAAGTGAGTGCTGCAGGAATCCAGAAGCAATTGTCAGAACCCAGCAGAGGAAATTACAGCACAGGTCTTCCCATGGCCTTAACCACAGGGGCGAGCCCTGAGGACTGTGCTTGTGACAAGATCCCAAGGATGCTGCAGCTGGGAGCAGAGCTGGGGCCTCTGTGAGGCTCCTGTCCTCACCAGTCAGAACTCCCTGGGAAGGTCAGACACACTGACCTCACTGTGTCCTCCAGGCCACACACTTGATCACACTTACCTTGGTCCAGAAGATGCTGCTCTTCAATTTCTAGTCAAGGTCAAAACAGAGGTTTAAGACTATCTGGGAACTGACAGCAAATAATGAAGATGAACTTGATATAAAACCTCAAGTATATGTACATTTCTTCAGCCTTCTGTATTCTTCCTTTATCCTCTTTAATTTTCTTTGATGGTTCTTGAAGCTTTGGTCAAATAATTAAGTGTAAGTATATTAGGTTTCATTGAACCACTTTTGTTCAAAGTTAAAAAATGACAGTTATACTTCTTGAACTTCTCTTACTGAACCGGCTAAAGCAATGCTTTGAAGAAAAGGAATAGTCTGTAGCCATAGCTCACCATCAGGGACAATTACTCACCGAAACTTTCTTTGAAGAGAAACCCTCGGATGATCTCACCTCTTATGCTATTGATAATACATTCAGAATAAAAAAAGTGAATAAGTCATGTAAATAAATGTGACACTGTTATTTCTCCCCCCTTTGTAATGTCAGAGAAACAGTTACTAGATGGACACTAAGTGCAAAAGATATAAAAATGAGGAAAAATCTGAGCAATCCATTCAGTTGAGCATCACTAAGTACATCAGAAGACACAGACCAGGGCACTAGATTCACCACTTCTAAGTTGTTACTTTCTCAGAATCATCACTGTTTAATGTGGATAGCCTAATGGGAGGAGATCAATATGAAACGTGTATGCATGATCAGAGTATGCTGAAGGTCTCCCACAACCACCAGTGTAGTTATCGCTAAGCTATTAAGCCAGGGCCCTAGTGTTAACAGAGTCCTGCCCAGACCCACACAGGAAAGCCAACTGACTGAGAGATGGGGCTAGGTTAGTTTAAGACAAAGAGAAAACATAAAATTGTGTATTATTTTTACCTACATGAAGAAAAACAACTTCTGAAATTGCCATTGTAGAAAATAATGTAACCATTTCTTCAGACTGGCTTTCATTTCTTTTCTCTGTCTGAGGTTTTCTGTAAATGGATTATTCAGGTAAGTAAAACAGCAAAATAAATAAATAAATAAATAAATAAATAAATAAATAAATAAATAAACACACACTGCTACTGTTTTTAAATTACAGCAACTACCATGGCTGTTAGTAATCCTTGATCAGTGCTGCCACACTTCAGTAACAGTATCCCATACACTTCCTTCTTACCAGTAATCCTTAAAGTATGGGATGCATATATATGTATAATTTTTATCAGAGGCTTCAAAACTGCATTTATGAGAGAAGAAATCTGCTATATGAATTTGAGGTTTAGCTCTGCTGGCAAAAACACAGGAAAAAAATAAATCTTAAAAAACAATTGTGACAATATTGTTAAAAATATTGAATCCAGTTGACGTCCTTTCTTCTGCTTTTTTTTTTCTCCAAGCAGTGGGATAGGATACGGCTGTTGAGTCTGTCAACTGCAAAATCCTTCCTAAAGGGCAAAATGCAACATTATGGATCACAGTCAACCAAAAGGGGAAAAAATAAAGTAGAAAATTGTCCTCCAAACTGATAAAAACCCACCTGCCTCCCATAACAAGGCAGGGCCATTCTTCACCACCTTCCATCCTGAAGACATTTAGAGGGTCATAATTTTCAGTTCCTTTTCTCTTATTCTTCTTTCTTTTCTTGGTGGGAGGAGGCAGGTCTGAAAGAAGCTACTTGCTGAAGACTGAGAGAAGATGGCCTGAACTAATTCATCTTGTGACCTTTTAGTGCCTTCACACTAGGGTGATTTAATAGCACTTAATCTGTCAAAAATCTGAAGCTTTGTAATAACTGTATATTAAACCAGTTTTTATGGAGCATTAGTGAAAGTCCTTTCAGTTTACAAAGAAAGAGAGAAAGAAGAGAGAAAACTTGCAATGTTTGTCCTCATTAAACTTCCAGAGACTCCCTACTGTATTCCTGGGCCATGCAGTGACTGACCCACAAGGCAGTCTTGTCCCTTCATTATAGGGTGTCCCAAGGAGGGCTGGACCATAACTGTCCTGACCAGAGAGGTGTAGGCTGGGTCATGCTGCTGACTTTGAAAATGGATTTCTTATTAAGAGCCACTGGGAAGAGGCATGGGCAAACTTCACACCATTGGGCCTTGTGACTCTTTTCAATCCAGAGTACTTTGCTGCAAAATGAAAGGTGTTGTGATTGGTTTGTCTTGGTGCGTGGTTTTTTCCAATATTAACAACCAATTCTCCAACACCAATTGGGTGTCCAATAATTCAATTTAATTCTGACATTATCTAATGAGAGTTATTGTTAGAACCCACAAGTTTAAGAAAGAAGTACCACAACACTGCCCTTACTTTGGATGTCAGCCGCAAGTCCAGGTGACCAATACTTTCCCCCACCTGACTACAAATTTGGGGGTTCCCATGATCCTTTCATAGGTTCAGTAGTTCACTAATGACTCACAGAATTCGGGGAAGTGTTTCACTTATGATTACTGGTTAATTATAAAGGACACAACTCAGAAACAACCAAATGGAAAGACACATAGGGCAAAGTATAGGGCCGGGGGGCACAGAGCTGCCATTCCCTCTCTAAGTATGCTAACCTCTCAGCACCTCAATATGTTCACCAACCTAGACACTCCTTAAATTCCATTGTTAAGACTTTTTATAACCCAAACTCCAGCTCTCTTCTCTCTGGAGTTCAGGGCATGAAGCTGAAATTTCCCAAACTCTAATCACCTGTTTGGTGTTTCTGGTGACCAGAACCTTCCTGAAGCTATGTAGCAGCACCTCCCTCAACCCCACCACCTGACTCTACTCAGGAGTATAAACTCACGTGTAGTGAAAGGGATTAGAGGTTGGGAAATAAAATAAAATAAAATAAAATAAAATAAAATAAAATAAAATAAAATAAATA
>NW_016808040.1:1401373-1458861 GCF_001698545.2 Rhinopithecus bieti
ATAAAATAAATATTTTATTTTACCACAGTCTGTCCAGTCTGAAAAAGCCGGGTTAGAAATGTTATCTTGAATGACCTAAAATTTTACTTCTTAAAATAGTGCACTTAAATCCACCTTCTGTTCATGCTCCTGTTTGTCTCCTTGCCATTAAGCCAGATTCTTGTTTCCATATCTGTTTAATACCATCTCTATCAACCATCCCCCAGGATTCAGTTTCAGCTCACCCTTCATCCAAGCCTTCTTTTCCTGACCTCCCAAACCTTACCACCTTTACCTCCCTTCCCCTTTTCTGAGTTCCTGTGTTACCTGGAATCTGCAACATAAGCTTCATTCACGTTAGATTCTCCCACTTGAATCATAACTTCTGTCTTGTTTGATGCCAAATTAGTAATAGATGGCACATTTAAGTCAGAATAAATTGAGGAAGATTTAATGGAATAATTATTTTAAAAAGTGGTGATCAGGTATGGGAAATCCAAAAGGACACCAAGGCCAGCAATGGTCCTGTTACCATTCCTAGGCCTGAAGAGATGGAGGAAGGAACTAGTGCCAGACATGGACAAAGAGAGTTGTACAGAGACAGATTCCTTTAAAGGAGGTGTGATTTCTGCTAGAGAAATAGAATTAACCCCAGGTAATATCACAAAGGGGGATGAGGGAATGATGATCTCAAACCCATTCTCTAATTTCTCACTAGGGTTTGCCCTTGGCTGAATCAAACATGGAACCATGGGCAAGTAAGCCCACTGATGAGTTCGTACAGGTCAGCCCCTAGGACAGAGAGAAGACGGAGAGCAGCTCTGGAAGTACAGTATGACAGAGAATAGTTTAATAAACAATCTCTGAGGCATAGATGCAGAGGCCTATAGAAACTTCCCAAATCCAGATAGACTCTCCTCTATGGTTGTCATGCCCCAGTGCATCTTTGTATCCTCTGTCTGCCTGGATAGCAGAAAGAAGCTCAGCAGAAGTTCAGCTTGCAATACCATCTTTTCATATGACTCTCTTTCATTTTTTTTTTTTATTTTTTTATTTTTTATTTTTTTTTTAGGGAAAGGGTCTTGCTCTGTTCCCTGGTCTGGGATTTTAGGTATGTGCCACCACATCCAGACATTTCTAAAGAATTTTTGTAGAGATGGGGATCTCACTAAGTTGCCCAGGCTGGTCTCAAACTCATGGCCTCAAGTGATCCTCCCATCTAGGCCTCCCAAATGATCTCTTCATTGACTGACATTTAGCAAAAAGAGCAAAAGCAAAAGGGTCTATCAAGGATTTAAAGTAGCAAACACAAAGGCCAGGGAACAATACTCTGCATGTCTTCTGTCTTTAAGATGCTCTTTCTCTTAGTTTCCACAAAGCTGCCTTCCATTTTTCCTCCTTCCTCACTGCAACTCCTCAGCTCTTCTGCTAGTTCCTTCTCCTTCATCTTTGGGCTCTTCTTTTTGTTGTTGCTTTGTTTTTTTAATTCTATATATATATATATTTTCTTCTTTCTTTTTTCTTGAGACAGAGTCTCACTCCCACCACCCAGGCTATAGTGCAGTGGCACAATCATGGTTCACTGCAGCTTCTATCTCCCAGGCTCAAGTAATCCTCCCACCTCAGCCTCCCGGGTAGCTGGGACTACAGTTGTGCCCATGCTAATGTTTTGGACTTTTTGCAGACATGGAACCCCATGTCATCATATTGCCCAGGGTGGTCTCGAACTCCTGGGCTCAAGGGATCCTCCCACCTCGACTTCCCAAAGTGCTGGATTACAGACTTGAGCTACTGTGCCATGCTACATTTTCTTTCTAAAAGAGCACTCAGTTGTCATGACTTTAATACAATGGATATGCTTATACCATGGAAAATTTTTAAATCTCAAATCAGACCTTTTTGGTAAATTTGAAGCAAGTGTATAAAGCTCCTGACCTAGTAGCTCTTGTTGAATGTCTCACATACATCTCAGGACTCATCTTTGCAAATAAACTAATTCTTCATTTTTTTTCCTAACTCATTTAACAGTAGCTCTAGACAGGGAGCTGTCCAAGCCAGAAGCGGGGGTCATATTGTCTCCTTCCTCCTCTGTCTCCCACCTGGAAACTATGCCAAATCCTGCAAACTCTCCCTTGCCCAGAGGATACATATTTTTTCTATTCCAACACAGCTGTTTTCTCATTCAAACAAACAGCATCTCTCACTGAACTACCAACTGACCTATCTTTCTCCTTCTTCTCTTTGTTCTCTGCAAATCACTGTCCTCACTGCTGGCAGAATGTGCATTTTAAACGGCTAATCCAACTCTGCATTCTTCTTCAAGCCCTTTACTGGCTTCCCCATGCACTTGGAATCAAATCCAAATTCCTTCCTCTGGTCTACAAGACCCTACATAATCCATGATCAGGCTCTGCCTTTCTCTCCAGACTAACCAGCCTGATTGGTCCCATAACACTCTATCTACTCTTCCCTCACTCTTTGACTTACCAAACTCATTCCTCTCAGAGAAGCTTCATTGTAGGTGCTGAATGTTCTTCCTGAAGAACATTATAGGTTGCAGTTCAATGTTACCTTTCAGAAAATACATTTACTGATTGTTTCATGTAAAATAAATCTCTATCCTGTTGACTCTTAAATCTCCTACATGAGAAAATGGCTGTGTTGGAATAGAAAAAATTATGTATCCTCTGGGCAAGGGAAGATTTGCAGGATTTGGCAGAGTTTACAGGTAGAGAATAAAGAGGAGGATGGGGACAATATGACCCCTGCTTCTGACTTGGACAATTCCCTGGCTAGAGCTACTGTTAAATGGGTTAGGAAAAAATGAAGAAGTAGTTTATTTGCAAAAACGAGTTCTGAGATGTATGTGACACATTCAACAAGAGCTACTAAGTCAGTCAGTTTCATTCTTTCAGAGCCTTGTCACTAACTGAAATTATGTAATTATCTGTCAATAATCTTCTCCACTAGAAGGAGAATCCCTAGAAATCATCAGTCCTCACTGCCTAAGTAAAGGCTGGTGCATAATAGTTCCTGAATAAATAAATGTGTCTTATTCTGAAATTAGTAGGTGAATGAATAAAATAAGTCAGGAATAAAAGGAAGTCCTTTCTCTCTCTAGTATTTCTTTAATTCAATTAATTAAGCACCTGTCTATAATAACTTAGTATATATAGCTCATATAAAATATGTATTTTTCCCAAAAGTATTTCCAAATACAATGAAAGATTCTGAAGGCTGGAGAATGTTTTATATAAATTTCAGTCCTCATGGCTTTCAGCATATTATTTGCAGCCTAAGTGTTGCTGAGTAAATATTTGTTGAATGAATAAGTGGAAGAATCAAATGGGAGGGAATGAAGGAACAAAGTACCTTTCTTTTCATGTGATAACAAACTCAGCATCCAAAATAAACAGCTCTAGCCAACAGCAGCTGCTTATGGCTACAATCTTCTTCATGCTTAATATTCTCCCCTGGTGTTCCTGATTTCTTTATCGTTTTAGCCTTTGCACAAAATCCAAAGAAACAAAGAGGCACAACTTAAGCCTTCAGAGAAGCTTGGTTAAAGGGTGAGAAACAGAGGTAAGTGGTGGATATGATTTAAGACAGGTACTTCAGACTCCATAAATTTTCTCAGTCAGCATTAGAGCTGTTTAATACTTTATACAGCATTACTTGCCTAGGTGTGACATCCAGCAAACCTCATAAATGCATAAGCTTTCTCTTTTGATTTTTTTTTTTCTCCTGGCATTGCGGATGATTCTTGCCCAAACTACCTAAATTCTCCTCCTTCCCTTTTTACTTGTTCACCTCGATTATAAATATCTGCAGTTTTCTTTGATTACAGTTAAGAAAAAGATTCTAGATCATTATCTTTGTTAATTTAAAGTAACACATGGAGATTAAAACAGAGATAATTGCTTTACGCCACATGAACATGGGACATCTGATGAGCCCTGCATTCATTTACTCTTCCCTCAGTCAGGATCTACTGTACTAAGGGTGTCAAAATAGAAACAAAGATTAATAAAAATAGGTCTACCTGCATTTTCTTCTCATGACATAGGTGTTGGACAAAGATTTCAAACTGGATTTTAACACAACATCAGAGTCCAGTTTGTAAACTTGAGGCTTTCTTTTTCCCATAACCAACCCATATTCAACTCTATCCTATGTTCCATGCTGGTTTCTTACTAAGTGGGTGGAGTGTGTGTATATGGTAAGTGTACGTGTGTGTGTCTGTGTGTGTGTGTGTGTGCATGTGCACGCATGTGAGCGAGAGAGAGAGAAAGAGAGAGACAGTTCTGCTTCCTACTGGACTTTAAGTTCCATTGAAAGAAGAGGTAATTCCTGCACATTTCACATACCTCCTGCATGTTTCCCAAATACAGTTTGGATATGTAGCAGGCACAAATAATTCTGTAACATTTCATTACATTTATATATTTTTGCAACTCAATTCAACTTGACTTCCAGCTTTCATTTGCCAAGTTTGGTGAGCTCCATTAGCAGCCACGTTCTATGCATCAATTTTACTCTCTGAGGTCCTCATAGGACCATGGGGGTTACAAAGTTTTGGAAATGAGAGAAATGCTCTGGTCATCAACCTAAGCTCTCAGTACTCACTGAAGGTTCTGTTGCTAGTTGGACCCTCACTGCAGGGCTGGCTATAGGCCCCCTTGTAATGTTCTAATAATTCTAGTACTTGTGATCATCCTCCATATGCATTCACCAGACCGAAGCATTTCCATCCAATAACCTGCTCCACCCTATAAATGCTGCATGTAAGCAGGCCACATGCCTCTAGTAAAACAAATAAATCCCAGTTTTTTTCCTCAATCTTAAGAAAGTCAGCCCTTGGAGATAAATACTCTCCTCTGATACTCTAACATCTCCCCAGTAGTCCAGTCCCTACCTATTCATTCCAAGAATTATCTAACTGTTGGTTCTCAACCTTGTCAAGTCTAACACATATCTTTATGAGAAATAATACATTATTATTTGTAATAAATATTTTATAATGCATCATTTTTATACTGAAATAAAATTCATAGCCTACTTGTTCACATGATTTCACATAAACCCATAATAAAGTTAAAAATTCAAAGATTTGCATTGACAAAAGGTTAGACTTGGTTAGATAGAGATGTAAAGAAATGCAAGATAACTCAGGAGAAAATACCTTGATTATGGTAAACTGTAGTGAAAAGATGGAAATATAGCATAGAACATAAAAGGCATAGAAGACACAGTAATAGGCATACATGCTTTCAACTTGAGTCCTGGAAGAAGAGAAATAATATTGACAAGAAGTAACATTTGTGGAGAAAATAGCTGAGAATTTTCTAATACTGAAAAACACACACAAAAAAACACATCACATAAAATTCAACAATTGCTACAAACCTCAAGAAAGATAAGTAAAAGAAATAAACCCTAAAAACATCATGGTAAACTGTTAAAGAAATAAAAAAGAAAAGAAAATCTTAAAACATCTAGGCAAACAAACTCTACTACCTTCAAAGGAGCAACAGCTGATCTCTCCTTCTCTCTCTCAGAGAGAGAAAAGTCAAGAGAGAGTGAAATGATATCTTCAAGGTGGTGGAACAAATCCTAATAATTCATAATTCTATGTCCATTGAGGAAAAAATAATGCCCAAGAAATGACAACCAAGTAAATAAATTTTCAGAGAACTGAGAGCTAAGAGAGTTTGTCACTGTCAGTCTCCTCATAAGTAAAATATTAAAAGCAGAAGGAAAATAATCCACCTTACAAGAAAAATTGCAAAACATTAAGCAGCTTAAATATATGGGAAATATACATTATATATATATATATATATATATATATATATATATATATGATTTCTTTTCTCTGTATGTATATGTGTATATATATTTCTATAATATGTATTGTACATAATATACAGTATGTAGGTCTTAGGTTGATGACCAGAACATTTCCCTCATTTACTAGACTTTGTAACCCCCTGGTCCTATCAGGACCTCAGAGAGTAGAACTGATGCATAGAACATGGCTGTTAATGGATCTCACCAGACTTGTCAAATGAAAGCTTGTAGTCAAATTGACTTGAGTTGCAAATATATGTATATATTTAAACACACATACACATATACACATGTACATGTATATACACATATATACATATATATACATGTACATGTACACACACACACACAAAGAAACAGAAAAATATATGAGAGAAATGTTGGTAACTGCCATCAGGGTCAAGAAAGCCCTAGAAATCAAGAACTCAATGGGCTTCTTGCTTGTCTTGCAAAATGAATAAGAAAAATTGATTTTCATTTTTTTAGTTGATAATTACATCATGAGAAAGAGAAAGAGAGAGAGAGATCACTTAATTTCTTATAAAGTTTCACAAATGATGGTTAAATACATAAAAGGAAGCATTACTCTTGCATTCAAAGAGACTCAAGTCTGGAAGCAATAGATCACAGCCAAAAGTCACTGAAATAGAATAGAGAACAAGTGCCATACAAAGGTAATGAAAACAATTGCAAGTGGGATTAAAAAAAATAAAGGTCACTCTTATTTTTTGCTATATATATATATATATATACACACATGTATATATATACACACACACATACACATACTCCCTGATTAGTCATAAGTATTTTTTAAATGTCACAAAAATGTTTCTAATACAATGTGAGAGACTAGAGTCAATGCTTCATGTTCTCAAGTTGGAAAATAATTGTGCACTGGTATCCTAACTATATAATTTTTACTTAAAACTTTATGCCACAAAGGTTCTCAGTATGAGGTTTGTTAAAATGGAGATCTTAGGTGCTACACAGAGATTCTGATTTGATTAATCTGGAGACTTATGCAGAAGTTTTCATTTTATAAGGGCAACAGAGAAGTTTGATGCAGGCGAAACTTAGGACAACACCTTTAGAAAGGCTTTTCTGAAGATACTTAGCATATTTATTCTGATAAGAGGTATTTCCTAACTTAAATCAAGAGGGGTGGCTCCTCTCAGAAAAGCCAAGTATGTGGAGTGTAGAGAGAATCATCTATAGAGAATGGTTTACTTTAAGAAGGGAGGTGTGCATCTTCAGCCCTAATCTGGTGAGATGCCAGGCTCACTCTAGTATTGCTGAAGAGCAAAGTAAAAGGAGTCTATTTAGGGAATCAGTTCTTGGAGAGCTTCACATGTTGGGGCCTGTGAATATTGAAAGCTTTGCCTTCGTTTTTTGTTTTTTTTTTTTTTTGTTTGTTTGTTTGTTTGTTTTTTTTTGTTTTTTTTTTTGTTTTTTGTTTTTTTGTTTTTTTTTTTGTGATGGAGTTTCGCTCTTGTTGCCCAGTCTGGGGTGCAATGGCACGATCTCAGCTCACTGCATCCTATGCCTCCTGGGTTCAAGTGATTCTCCTGCCTCAGCCTCCCTAGTAGCTGGGATTACAACCTGTGCCTTCTTTTCTGCAGCAGTCTGAAGATGGGAAAAAGAGGGTGGAGGGTGCCATGCCAGTTTCCATTTGCCTGTAATGCATTCAAAATAATTCCTCTGTGGTTCCTGGAGCTGATTCTAAAGGGAGGCAGATCTAAAAAAACAAAAAGTTGGGAGTGGTGGGGCTGCACGGGGAGCTATAGGCCAACCAAAACTAAGACCCGGTAGGAGTGCTACTGGGGACATGGATCATTTCACAATAAAGTAAAAACAAGATAATACTCTGTGATAGAGATTCAGTAATAGGGAGGGCTAGGGTGAACTGGACCCTGCACCAAGGAAACTCATACGCCATCTGTGCATAAGTCTCCTCGTTGGCAGAGAAAAACACCCACTCACAGACACAGAACAAACCATAGAGAGACTGCTGTGATCTCCACACCTCTGAGTATGTGACCAACTTTGAAAGATCTCAGCCTCCCCATTCCCTTTACCCAGGTCCCACTCCAAAAAGAGGTAGACCCAGAGTTGGTCAAGAAATGAAACTGGAGACCATGCTCAGAAGGAAAGTCCCCCAGAGCCACAGTTCAAGTCTCTACTAATGGGAAAGTGAGGGAAAAAAGTCAAGACTGGGGATTAAAACTGTTCTGATTTAATTTTAATAACAAAGTGACCATGAAGTTTTGGAATCTGCTTCCCTGAGGGAAGGGAGTTGAAACAGAGAAGAGTTGAAAGAAGTACGAGTTGGGTACCACTCAAGCAAAAATTCAAAATCTGAAAAGCTCCAAAATCGGAAACATTTTGAGTGCCAACATGACACTCAAAGGAGATGCCCAACGAGGCATTTCAAATTTCTGATGTTTGGATTATCGGATTAGGAATGCTCAACCAGTAGGTATAACACAAATATTCCAAAATCCAAAAAAATTCAAAATTCTAAACACCTTTGGTTCCAAGCATTTTGGATGAAAGATACTCAGCCTGCATTTGGAAAAACAAAGCCTTTTTAGTATTTGAAACTCCGCTTAGCTGAGACCCCTCGATATATTGGTTCATAGCTGTTCAGTGGCAGAAGTGAGACTTAAAACTGACCTGAATCCCTGCCTCCAAGTGTCTGGACACTTCCAGGTCTCATTTTCTTCTTAGGCCTCAATAATTCCTCTTATACTCATACCCCTTGTGATTTCAAAGAAAAACTGTATCTTCAACAGGTCCTGAGTGGAACCTGCCTTTTCTTTTGTTTTCATCCTTGTTATGTGAGATAGATCTTGAGCCTAAATTTCAAGAATACAACAAAGTCCATGAATTGGCAAAGTTTTGAAACACCACTGACTGCAACTGACACCAATTTGGAGCCATGGGATCACCAGATGACTGACCTTGGCTTTTCCAACACAGGCAAGGTTGGGCTAGGACTGGCTGTCCATCAACCTGGCTTTCTTTTCTCCTGCACTCCTTGGAATGCTAAGAGCTGCCTTGCAGGTGGGGAGCAATTGCATTACCATAAGCCTCCAATTAAAGAGCCTCCCTGGCAGGCTGATCTGATCCCTTTCAAGAGCTACTGATGATGGCCAAGTTTTGCCACCTATCTGCATATTCACTTGCACAGAAGACACAACAAGTAGCAGAAAAGAGACATGGGAAAGGCATTCTGCTGAATGAATTTGGTACCTAAGGGTTGCTCACAGACCTAGCTCCTACATATGGGAAGGATTAGAAATTAGTAAGCAGATCACTGTCCACTTTTACTGAGAAGACACTAATTCTCCCCTTTCTAAAGCTGCTTTGACTTAGGGATACTCGGAATCATCCGGGACATTTTTAGTTCTGTTGGTCCTAAGAAATTACTTGGACGATCAGTGGGAGGACAGCCTAGCCTCTAGATAACTAATCATACTTCTCTATTCATCATTTTCATAATACATAAAGAGCTAATACTGGTACTGTAGTCTCTACTGAAATAGTAATAAGATCAGCATTTACTGAAAATTAAATAAGGTTTCTCTTCCAGCTCCAGGTATTTGACTCTAAAACTTAGATTCCAGTATATCATAAACAAGAGTTCATGTATAAATGTCTAAACACACATAAACCTACACACACTTTAATAAAGATACACATGCTTTAATTATTTTTAGTTATTAATTATATTTAATTATTAAACATTGCTCATTCATCACCTCATGTGTTTCAGTGCAATACAAGAAATACATATGAATTGATGAATGAGGAATAATCCTTAACGTATATCACAGTAAGTAACAAATCATCCAAATTCAGATCAAGCAGTAGAAATTGGTATGGGTAAAGGTCAATGACAACATTTTCTATTTTATTTCCTTAAGTCCAAACATACCTGATGCAATAGTTAATCTAGAATAGTCAAGAACTTATCAAATCCCAGCCTTTAATAAATGTGTGCTTGAATGATATAAATCTTCCGTGAGCCCAGGGTCACTTTGATCCTTTTAGTGGCTCGTAAAGCAGCATGTAACCTCGTGCAGACAAAGGAGGCAGCCACCAAGTCAGAGGAGAGAGCTGCAGAAGGGTTTTTGAAGGGAAGAAAGAGATTTGGTTGATTCTCAGATTGCCTCCAATACTGAGACTGCAGTTTTCTACACTCGGTTTGGAAGAGAAAGACAATGAAAACTGGAAATTTTATAATTGGAACTATCTTCTGATCCTACCCCATTGCTATCTACAGGTTGGGGGTATGACATCTAACGTTCAGTGTGGTGTTCTGATGCAATCAAATTCATTGAATGGAGCTTAAGTGCTCCCTCAAGGATCGTCCACCTAAGGTCAGAAACTGAATGGTCAAAACAAAGGACTGTTGAGGGGGGGGGATACACATGGCCTAAGCTATTTGGAAAGTGTTTTAGCAAAAAATGGTTTTTTCATTCATTTGCTCGTAACTAATTTGTTTGATACTTTTTTATTTCTAAAACTTGAGGTAGGTGCAGTTTGTAAAAGTAAATAGTACTTTTACATTAAGGACTGGTTCAGATCTGAGCTGCCAGTTATCTGAGGAGACTGTGACACAGGCCAGTTAAGCAAAGGTCTAAACTGTCACACAGGCTGCTGGGAACCACGCTCTCCTTGCTTACATGTAAATATGAGGTAAACAAGCCATTTTTGCTTCCCAGAGCCCAGAGGAGGAATGATGAGATAGTGAATTTTAAAAGCCTTTTGGTGTTTTTTAGTAAAGACAGTGTATGAAGCCAGGGCATAAATATTATTGTTCTTCTTATTCTGATGCCTACTGAATAACACAGCCTTGCTGAAGGCGTGTTCTCTTAGTAAACTCCCTCTAGAGATTCCACTAAGGGTCTGGATAGGTGAAAGGCCAGACTTTTCATTAGATAACCCCCAAGCAAGGTTGGAAAACATGTTTTTAATAAGATGAGCCTTTTCCAGTCTAAGTTTTCAGTATGTTGATGTAGTTTCTCATATTGCAATTTCAGAATAAGTGCTTCTGGCAGGGCTGTAGCCAGCAAGTCTCCCTCTACTATTCTGGAAGAGGAACAGTGGTAAGCAGCATATCATCGCAAAGGCAGGATTCCTTTGGTCAAGGCAGGGTGAGATGTCTAATGCTTCCGGCAAATCTACTACCAGGCAAGACAAACTTGCTATGTTACTAACTTTTCTAAAACTGGATACAAGTTGTTATTTATGTTTGTTTCTATCCATTGATTTAACCATAATTTTTAAAAATATAATTATTTCAACAATTAAGTGGTTCCTGTCACCATTGCCTCGTGTAAGAACTAACACAAAAACATGGAAAGAGATGAAGAGAGAGTCTCTATATGGCGTATACATGGTTAGAAAAAATAATATGCTCATAATGCTTGTTTCATAAAATATCTAGAAAGCAGGAACTCTATGAATCCATGCATTTCACTGTATGCATTTTTAATTTTTATTGTAAAAATAAATATCCAAATAAGTGTGTAAGATTTATCAATAATCAATGATTTATCACAAAATTAATGTGTTACCACCTCCTAGGTAAAGAAAGCCCTCTCTGACCCCTTCCAATCATTCCAGTAACCACTAGCCTGGTTTAAAAGTAATAATACTAGTGTATTTTTTTCTAGTATTTGTCCTAAGCATGCATCTCTGAATACTATAGTTTGGGTTCATTTGAGTTTTGAAATTCATGTAACTGAAATTATTCTGTATTCATAGAATGCTTGTGTAAGTTCCCTTAGCCACCCTGTCTTCACTTCTTCCAGAAGCCAAAGGGATACAACACAGATCAAAGTTTCAGGCATACCAAAATAGGTGTTTGCCATAAATCACATTGTTAGCATAAACAACATGGTGCAGCCTGAAGCCTCACATATACAAAACACTCTTATCACCCAGGAGGGGGTAAATGGAGTTAAATCTAAGGTCTTTGCACTTTCTGGGAAAATGGTAAATTAAAAAATTAAAGATTTGGATAATTTCACTCCACAGATTCCTAAAACAACATTGCAATGAGAAAGACAGATACCTTGGTGCTCTTTAGGGAGGTTGTGGCCAGGAGGGATTCTTACTTCAGTAGGGTGGTCTGTGAAAAATGGAGAGAGAGGGGCAGGAAGAGTACTGGTGGATGCCTATTTCTGTAGTCCAGGCAAGCTGATCCTTCCAGTCAGCTCGTATTTTGGGTTTGGAATTCGATTTCTGGGTAAAAATATCAGGGCAAAGTCAATATGTGTTCTTGCAGTGTGTATCTGTGTGGGAGTGTTGGAGCAGAGAGCATGAAGCGGGTGGGGGTTAGGAGGTATACATGGCTGCTGTCCAGTCGATGAGGACACCCAGAGGTCATCCTCTGAATCTATGAGCAAGGACAAAAGGAGTTGGCAAAGAACTCAACAGTATTTTCAACCCTATGCACCTAAATCATTGCTTCCTGCTGGAAGTTGTAGAATGTCAGGATAAGCATTATGAAGTAAATATTGTGCACAATGGGGAGGGAATTAGCTGTGCAATTCCCATTAATGCTAATGAGACTTTGGTGGTTAATTTCCCATGCCTTGTGCTGAATATTTGCCCCAATTAGTTATGTCAAGCTTGTGCCACACTCCAACCAAGTTTTCACTTTTGGGGAGGTGTGCCAAGGGGAGTGGGTAATTGTCCTCATCATTTCTTTTAAGTTCAGATGGTGAAGGCAAGGCTGGAGTCATCTAATCTTATGTTTTCTTCTTCGGATGAAAACCGTCTGAGAAGCTAGCATTTTGCCAAAACTTAAGAAATGCACCACCCCTTGGAAATGATTGTTTTCATTAGTAAGCTACCTGCTGGGGCATTCTCTTATAGGAGACGGGTTTATTTTAGCTTATTTATTTTACTCCAAAGAATAATTTCATCTCTAGTCTCATTAGACCTACAGTTTGGTTTAACATCCCTATTACTTCCATGATGACGCTCCAGATAATAGGAAATTAGAGGAGATGTAGGAGTGATTTTTACAAGAGTACAATCAGATGGATCAGTCCATAATAAGCTTTGATTCTGTGTGCAAAATCGGGTTTTCCTTTTTGTTCCAAGTAAATATGTGTATCCCTCATTTAAGGTGCCTCTCTCACACTTGTCTTCTATACTATATATATTTCTCATATTTTACCTACTGAAGTGTAAACTCCTGAAGAGTTGAAACAGTGTTTCATGTGCCTTCACATCTCCTACTAATATCAAGCAAAGCATTAGACACTTAGTTTATATTTACTAATGAATGAAACTATATACATACATAACAGATATAAGTATGGAGTAACATCAGATAGTGTCAAATATCTAATAGAAATTCCCTTTAAATCAAATCTTAGAGTACATGTAGCCACATTATACACATTTTCACAACTCCAAAAAAATGTTCTTATGAAAATTGATCTGGGAGTAATTTGTTAAAAAGGAAATAAGAGTGTGTTTGAAATAAAAATCAGAGTCAGAAATGAGGGTGGAAAGAAGAGACATTTTTGCAGTACGCTTTTGGGAAAGATATATGGAAATGAGGAGAAATCAAATTCAACTTTTAAACTGGATTCAGATGGCTTTTGTGGAGTGAGGAGAGGCTAGCTTATCTATGCACTACAATGGCACAATGCCACAATGGCAGGTCTTCTGTAACAAAGAGAGTGAGAACTATATAGCCCTGGGTGTTGAGGAAAGGAGTTGATGAATATAAACTCAAAGAGGCTGCCTTGAGGCTTTTAATATATCAAACCTCCCTGTTAACCCTCATAGTTCTTCTGTGGGAAGGAAGTAGGACTTGGTAGACATAAGAGAAAACTTTGGTCAAGAATCAGAAACGAACTTTTAAATTTTAATTAAAAAACATATACAGGCAGAAAACTGTAAACAATTCCTCTTTGTGAGTATTATCTGTAACAAAACAAAACACCCTTTAAGTGTTCCATTGAAACCCGAGGAAAGTAAATCCCAAAACAATATTAATGAGTACAAGAAAATAAAACTAATAGCACAGTATCTCATCTTATAAATGTAAGCTATTTAAAATGTCATGAATGCAGCCTTTAATCTTTACTCAGTAGATGTTCAATATATATGGACTGAATAAATGAGTAGATTGTCCCAAAGCATTACCACCCTTACACTGGTCTTGGAAGATATTAGATTTTCTGTCCTTCAAAAGTAGGTTAAGAAAAGTAATCTTTCTAAGAAGCAACTTCTACCTACCAGGAAAGAAGTATATCCATGTTCCTTTTTGTGTCATTGTGCATAAAATAATCTCAGTGTTTCCTGTGTTCCAAGCTATACTGTAAGCATCTTATGGGTATTAACTCATTTAATCCTCCCAATCACCCTATGATGCTAATATTAATATTACCATTATTTTACAATTGTAAAAAATAAGGCATAGAGAGTCTTGATAATATCCCCAATGTCACTAGTCATTAAAAGGACTAGGATTTGAACCCCAGAAACCTGGTTCTACATCTTGCTTACGTTCTTTTCCCTTTTCTTTCTTTTTTTCTTTCCTTTTCTTTCTTTTTTCACAAAAAAATCTGTAATTTCTCTTTTTCCCTTCCTTCCTTCCTTCTTTCCTTCCTTCCTTCCTTCCTTCCTTTCCTTTTCTTTCTTCCTTCCTCCTTCCCTCCCTTCCTTCCTTTCTTCCCTCTTTCTTTCCTTTTCTCTTTCTTTCCCTCCCTTCCTTCCTTCCTTCCTTCCTTCCTTCCTTCCTTCCTTCCTTCCTTCCCTCTTTCTTTCTTTCTTTTTCTCTTTCTTTCCCTTCCTTCCTTCCTTCCTTTCCTCCTTCCCTCCCTCCCTCCTTCCTTCCTTCCTTCTTCTTTTTTCTTTTCTTCTTTCTTTCTGTCTTTCTCTCTCTCTCTCTCTCTCTTTCTTTCTTTCCTTCTTTCTTTCTTTTTAACTTCATTGAGATGTAATTCACACACTGCTCTGGGCTTCGTTGTGCCTTCCTCCCAAATTCATGTATTGAAGTTCAAACCCTCAGTACCTTAGAATGTGAGCATATTTGGAGATAAGGTACTTACTGAGGTGATTAAGTTAAAACTTAGGTCATTAGGGACAGCCAAAATTCAATAAGACTAGTGTCCTCATAAGAATAAGAGAGGCCAGGTATGGTGGGTCATGCCTGTAATCCCAGCACTTTGAGAGGCTGAGGCGGGCGGATCACAATGTCAGGAGATCGAGACTGTTCTGGCTAACATGGTGAAACCTGGTCTCTACTAAAAATACAAAAAATTAGCCAGGCGTGGTGGCACCCGCATGTAGCCCCAGCTGCTCTGGAGGCTGAGGCAAGAGAATTGCTTGAACTCGGGAGGCAGAGGTTGCAGTGAGTGGAGTTCGCACCACTGCACTCCAGCCTGGGCGACAGAGCAAGACTCCGCCTCAAAAAAAAAAAAAAAAAAAGAGAGAGAGAAGTGATTTGGACACACGTAAGTACAGAGGAAAGAGGATGTGAAGTGTGAAGATACTGGAAGAATATGTCCATCTACAAGGCAAGGAGACAAGCCTGGAACAGATCTTTTCCTCATAGCCTCAGAAGGAATGAACCAACCCTGTTGACACTTTGATTTTGGACTTCCAGCCTCCAGAACTGTGAGAAAATTAATTTCTGTTGTTTAAGCTGTTCATTCTGCATCATTTTATTACAGCAGCCTTAACAAACTAGTACATATACCATACACTTTACCTAGTTAACTTTGCCTATTTAACATGGACAATAAGTGGTTTTTAGTATATTCACAAAGTTCCGCAACCATCACCATAATGAATTTTAAAACATATGTCATCTCCTGAAAACTCCATACTCATTAGCTGACATTCCTTACACCTTGCCCCTGGCAACTACTTTCTATCTCTGTGGATTGGCCTATTCCAGACATTTCATAAAAATTAAATCATATAACATGTGGCCTTTTGTGTGTGGCTTCTTTGACTTAGAGCCCACTTACTTGACCCCTATCTTACTGTACTATATTATTTTACTATCTTACCTCTTTATTCTTGTTTTAATCAATATATAATAATCGAACAATTACTCCTAATTCATATAAATTCTCAATAGCACTCTGAAACAGTACATTTTAAGATAAATTACTAAAACATATAACTACATGGAAGAATGGTGGTGAACTACAGTGAAAAAAATGCATTAAAAGGTAAAAATGCACTATAAAAAGGAATTAATCTAGCTAGACACAGTGGCCCATGCCTGTAATCCTAGCACTTTTGGAGGTTGAGGCAGGCAGATCACTTCAGATCAGGAGTTTGAGATCAGCCTGACCAATATGGCGAAACCCCATCTCTACTAAAAATACAAAAATTAGCTGGGCGTGGTGGTGGGTGCCTATAATTCCAGATACTCGGGAAGTTGAGGCAGGAGAATTGCTTGAACGCAGGAGGCAGATGTTGTAGTGAGTCGAGATCATGCCACTGCACTCCAACCTGGATAACAGAGCAAGACTCCAT
Organism: Rhinopithecus bieti; assembly: GCF_001698545.2. NCBI lineage: Eukaryota > Metazoa > Chordata > Mammalia > Primates > Cercopithecidae > Rhinopithecus > Rhinopithecus bieti. Next base: position 1,417,730 of record NW_016808040.1, read on the forward strand.
CTTAAAAAAAAAATTAATCTAGATAATATTGTTCCTTTTTCCTATGAATTATGTAAATAGTTCTGTCTGCATTTCTTGGGCCTTTAAATGTCTTCAAAGCATTTTTCCATGCCCCACTTTCTGTTCAACACATATCAATGATGTAAACAAAAAAAAAAAAAGAGAGAGACATTTCAACCCACCATTTTAAAAAGTCTTTCCAAGAGCCTCCTGGAAAAGAGAAATAAATGAAACACCTCATTTATAGATCCTCAGGTTCACCTTGGGTAGCTCTGCCACTGCAACACTTCTATCCTCCAAAATCTAGCACTTAAAGATTAATAAGCATCACAGCGTAGAGGAAGTAAAGTAAGGCATTAGCTCTGTGGGTGTTTCTGGACTGGACATGAGGCAGAAGGCAATGAATGGTACCCTGATCCTCAGCGTTGGTTTTGATCCCATTGAATCAGCCTTGCATGAAGGAGCATTCAAATGTGATGATGCTCCCAGGAAGAGCTTTGGTTGCTCACTGGATAAGCATGTTTCTGAAAACATGAGGTGAATTAGAGTGCACCTTGGAGGGACCTTGGGACCTGAATTGAAAGGGCTTCTATAGGTTCAGGGATCCACCTGGAAACTGAGGTCCATTCGCCCTGCAATGTAGCAGAGATAGATAGGATAATTTTTAAAATTCATTTCAAAAGGGTAAATACAAAGATATTGGTGTGTGGGAAAGAGAGACACAGATGGCCAGGTAATTCAGAGAATTCAACCATATTGCTTTGATTCAAACTTTCCCTTTTTTAAAAATACATAAATGCAAGTTTAAAAATGTGTATTGGAGCCGAGCCCCCCACCCCATCCCCACTATATACCTAGATCTGTGCTAGGTACTCAGTGAGTGTTTACCATAGCAAGGAGGCAGCAATGAAGCATACATACCCTAAGACAGGGCTCTTGTCATATGCAGATCACCATCAACTTGAAGGTGCAACTGCACACAAATGAATCAATGCACAAAATAGATGGTGCATGAACCAGAAACAAATTACATAGTTCAGATTGCACTGTTAAAGGGCTTCTTGCCTTTATCTTTATTTGTGATTGCCTCTAATTCGCTTCCAAACATAGATTATAATATTCTCCTAAATACGTGCCTGTTTCAAAATTGTTTTCCTTAGATTATAAACAAACAACTGTACAGGGTCAAGTTTTTATTTTATTCGTGTTTAAATTTTAGAATCACCTCATCTGAGTGTGAAACGTGCACCTAGATTTAAAAAACTCCGTTAGGAGCCTGGGTTTGGTCACCGTGGGTGAAGCATGTAGCCAGAGTGTTCTCATCTTATCTAGATACATAATAAGGTCATGGGCATTAAATTCCATTAGCAAAAGTGTGGGAGAAAAAAAGAAATCTAGAACACAAGATACAAAGTAAGGAACCATTGCTATTGTCATCATACAGCATCACATAGTTTATGTCCCAGAGTTTACAGGGATTAAATTTTGCCATCCTTATGTCATAGAAAGAGTTTCCGAGTCCTACCCTCTAGAATTAGTATTAACTTTTCTAGTCTTCACTCTCAGGAAATGGCATAACCACTTAAGCAGCCAAATCTCTGTTGGACATTTATTATATAACACTGTCCCATGTCAGAAACCAAGCCAGAGACAAATAGTTGAGAAAAGACTGTCCAGGAACTTGAGGACGATGGAGAAAACACCAACACATTCAATACAAATGGATAATAATTACATCAAAAGAGCAAGCCAGAGAAGGAATGGAACCTTATAAGCTGGACAGTGGATCAGGGAAGGCTACAGAGAGAAGACAGGTGAAATTTGACACTGACATTTGAAATGGTCAGGAGTCTTTCAGTCAACCAACAAAACCAGGAATTTATTGGTTGATGAAAACTCCAGGCATGGTGCTGATTTTAACCATGCCTCAGTCCAAGTGCTCAAATAATGTTTTTCTCATTTTTTGTCACACTGTCTCCTGCCTGATCTCAGCACTCCTTTCCTAGGAGTTTGTTTTCTTTCTCAGGCAACTGTTTTCACAGAAGAAAGAGGGCCACTTCCAGCTTCTGGTTTCTATCAGTCCTCACTGTTTGGTATCCCAGCAGCAAAGCATTTTTCCTCTCTGGTTTCTATCTGTCTAGTGGAATCTCGGTAGGAGACCTATTGGCTCTGCATGGCTGGGAGCTCACCTTGTAGGCAGAGTACCATGGACAGAGGTGCCACAAGTATCAAATGCCCACTCCTGAGGCTGGGAGTGGTGAGATAATGTGAGTGACAGTCCTCTCGTAATCCATGAGATGGGGAAGGGCAGTCACCTAATAGAAATGAGAGTAGGTAGGTAGACATGAGCAATGACTGTCCCTGCATCTTCAACAACTGAAAAAGAATGTCCAGACAGAGAGAAGAGGTGGACAGCTATAAAAATGTATTGATAGTATATTAACTAAGTTTTATAGAAGGAAATGAGCATGGTACGTGTGTTTGGGGAGGAAAGGAGGATGTGGTATAATATGTGCAGAATATATTGATTACAAAGCAAAGTCTAAGCATGGATATCATAACGTTTCTTCTTTCTCCCACTTTCCACTCCTCCTCTCTTTACAGGGTAAACCAAGCAACTCTTTGTGGAATGCCTGATGAGATCAGAAACCAATCTCGTTGATCTGATATAAGATGTGATGCCAAGCTTCGTGAGTTCATGTCCCAACTGTAGAGGCAATATATATACACATAGAAAGCTGTCTAACAATGGATGCTCACAGATTAATACACAACCAAGTCCAACATTCCAAAATAAATCTGCCTTTACAAGGCAGCCCCCAGGCTTGGGGTTGACACTTCAATATGAAGAAACCAGGTCCAGTGAGCTTCCTGTAGGGGTCCCGCTAGACCAAAGTTGGCCTCAGATTGCAGCCTCTTCCTCACCCTGTGAAGGTCGGATTGTAGCTCAAAAGGAATCCTGGCGACATAAATTATGTAAAACAACCACTTCAGGGTGTTAAACTGAACTGAAGTCTGAATTTATCTGCCCAGCAAATCACTGAAAAGGGACTATAGCAATATCTTTAATAGATGATATAAATACTTAGGGCATAAAACTGCCTATTTTACTTATTTCCATTACAGCAATTCCCCTCCCCTCCAAGACCTGATTAGGACAGATAAACAGGCTACCAAGCTTCTGTTTTCTGGGTATGTGCATTTTTCCTAAGTTTACCACCATCTTTCACAACACCCAAACTTATTTGTTTGGGTTTTATCTGAGATTCATACCTGGGAGACCAGAAGCAGGGGACAAGACCTGCTGTTTTGGACAGGATACTTGGATTACTAAGGTTCGTAAATTCCAGTGTTGGGCATAGTTTCAGTCTGATATAAAACCTGTCAAAATCTAGTCTGGTTCTATGTCCTCCTTTAAGCTCCATATCCATACTGCCCAACCCAATTCCCACCTCCTTTGATGACCCCTGAGCACATGAATCTGTCTTACCTCCTGTTGTGACAATGATGCCTGTGTGCTCATTTTCCATGTCTGCATCTTTTCTCTCAAGTTGAATGAGTAAACGTTTCTCTGAATCAGAGACCACCTTTGATTTTCATTCTCCAGAGCACAGCAAAATGTCTTCGGAGGCAATATGAGGAGTTGGGGGGATCAGCAAGCAGCGTTTTGAAACCATAGAGTTTCAGGGATGAAACCAACTCTGCCACTATTTTTTCTGTGCCACATTTGCTCCTTCTGTAAAATAAGGATAACTACCCAACTCCTAATTGTTAGAGTTAAAACAAAAGAGTAAATGTTTGCTTCTTTCTTACTGTTCTTTTTCCTTTTTCTTTTCTTCATGCTCATCAGTGTACCTTCTGGATCCTTTGTGATTATTGTTGACAGGTCCAGCTGTTCGTCCAACACCTGGAGTCACACCTCACATCCTTTCTGCCTCTCAAATTCTACCAGCATTTCAAAGTCCAATTCAGGTTCTGATTTTCTCATTGTCTAACTGTTCTCACTGTTACTATTTTCTGTTGTCTCCAAGAGCCCTTTGTACTCTATCCCAATAGCTAAGTATTTACTAACTTTTTCACAGTTGTTATTTTCTCATTCCCTTCAATCTCCTTGATAGCAGGGGTTACACTTTTTTTTTTTTTTTTTTTGCCTTTTTTTGTGTGCCTCCTTATAAGTAGCGAAGTATTGGCCTATTAGTAGAAACAACATAAATAGGTGTTGATAACATAGATAAGAATGATGCCACAATCAATAATGTACCAAGAAGAAAATGATCAATTATAACAGTAAGGCTACAAAAATCTGGTAGGAATCAAACAGTCTTCTAACACATTTTGCACATATTAACTTACTGAAATGAAGGCCTAAATGTACGTTTTTCAATACTAATCACATACTCAGGAAGGGGAGATAGTTGAATTGCTTAAATTTCTCCAGAAAAAGCTTCTGTACAAAAAAAAAACATAACTTCTGAAGAAATTCAAGTGGTTCTAGTGGCAAGGCTACAATTAGAAAAAGCTTGCAGAGGTTGGATAATGTTATTTTCCTATAATATATGGTCTATCAATCAGCCAGAAAATGTGTAAAATAAGACTAATTCCTCAGGGGCCACTTCCCTAGCTTAATTATGGTGTTTCTTGTGTTGCTGTGATCCCTCCCATCTGTGACCACATAGATAAGCACTTCTGTGGATACTTCTGCCTTCTTTGTGGTTTCCTGTGTGTATGATTTTGTTTCTAACTAAATCTTAACTTTCTTTCAGAGAGAGACATTTTCCATCTGCAAAAACCTAATACATACCTGAGAATACAGACAGCATGCAACACATTTTTTTCATTAGACTCACTAAATTTCATCCATTCCAAATATCCCTACGAAATCCAACTACATCTCAAAAGCCTGCTATCTTTCAGTAAGGAAACACATGACAGAGTGCCACTACAAACAGCAATTCCTTTTCTAAACTCCTCTAGGAAGTCAAACCATGTTGCACAGTAAAGCATAACAATTTGAAATCCTGAAATACAAAGCAAGGCTGTACACCCAGAAATGAGGTTCATCCCCCACTCTGTGGCATCTGGTTACTAACAGGGGACTAATTTCTGTCCTTGGATGCCTGAGTACACCTCCTATTACACTGACTTAAATGAAAACCCCCAGGGGGGAACTTGACCCTAACGGTTTATGTGACAGTATGGCCATGTTAGATCCTTTCAAATCCTTTAATTTGCAAAAAGTCCCAAAGTCAGTGAACTAAACAATAGCAGCTCTCTCTCCATGCTGTGTAACTTGGGTGATATTTATGGACGGGGAAAAGTTCTGTGTTCAGCAATTTCCTAATCAAGTAAGAACAAATGGAGAAAGCAAATCCATGAGATAGGAAAGGGCAAGGCCACTGAGCTATGACTCAAAAGGTGGCAGAGAAAAGTTAGTGCCATTATGCTGCTGAACCTTCTGCACCAGTCAAAATGCATCCATCAGAGATGTTACAGAGGCTGGAACTTGGGGAAATGGCTGGACTATGTTTAAGCTAGAGCTGCGTGAAGCGTCCCTGTGGAAAAGGGCCCTGCAAATCAAAATGGGCCTGCATCTAACCTCAAATATCAATTGCATGTCTCACTGGATTCATTTTTTTAGTAGGGTATAATTCATCATTGGCTGTTTCTGAGAATCTCACAAATTCAAATCCAACAAATCTTTTAAAAATACTTATTATTTGTATGTCAATACCCGGGACAGACTGTGTAGAACCTCCCAAACAGAAGAAACAATGGTCCCCATCGAAATGGAATATTCTAGGAGCTGGCTTTTGTTTGTGAAGTTGCTGTTGCTTGTGCCTGCAGATGATGTGCCCTTCACTTGGAAGTCCATCTCTCTACTTTTCTGCCTTCAGCGGCTTTACATATGAAGTGCTTCAGGCCGATGAACCATGTTCTCTGTTGTTTTCCAAAAGCTCTTGCAAGACCCAGTTTCACACCATGAAATCCCCACTGCCAAGAAAATCTTCCCTGAAATATGACCGAACTGCCTCCATGCTGAATTTCCCATGGTTTCTTCTCTTCCTTTCATTCATAGGAAAGAGCATAACCCGTTTTCTTTTTATGACTCTGTTTATATTCACAGACTCAGACGTATGGAATCATACTTCCGAATCTATGGAATATAACTGCAGAATTTCTCCACAGTGAGCACCAGAAGTTAAAACAATGGGAGAACGTCAATGCTCAAGGGATTGCAGAGTGGATCCCTTTCCGCTCAGCTTCCTGCTGTTTCCCTCTTGGTGACCGGAAGTTTGGGTCATCTGCACAGCATCCAGTTCTCTCTTCCTCTGCAGCATTCTGACAGTAGAGAAAGGTTGGCCCCATAGACCCTACATTAGTTTCTTTTCCTCTTCTTCTATTTCGAGCAGTTTACAAAAGAGCTAAGACAAGTATGAGTTGTCTCTCATGAAAGGCAAAAACAATCTTAGAATAAAGCAAAGCTGTCAATGTCACACTGAACAGATTTTTAATTTTCTTTGAGACTTATATGCATGTATTTCAATTTTATGTAGATTACTTTGAAACCTATTTCTTCATCTCTTTTTCTCTTGTTGGCCCTAAAATCCCAACTCCAACATCCCTATCCTTAGACTTCTCTTTCTTAATTTCTTGATTTGATATGCTTATGAATCAGTACATTCTCTTGACAAGTTTCAGCAGTGCCAAGTTTTCTAGATTCTCCATGAAAAGATGTGTCTGATTTCCTACTGGCCTCAAATAATTAAAATAGGAACCAGGTGCAGTGGCTTATGCCTGTAATCCCATCACTTTGGGAGGCTGAATTTGGAGGATTGCTGGAGGCCAGGAGTCTGACAACAGCCTGGGCAACATAGTGAGACCCCGTATCAACAAACAACAACAATAACAAAAAGCTGGATATGGTGGTTCATGTTTGTAGTCCTGGCTACTAGGGTGGCTGAGGTGGGAGGATTAGTTGAGCCCAGGTGTTTGTGGTTACAATAAGTGATGATTATGCCACTACACTACAACCCGGCCAACAGAGGGAGGTCCTGTCTCTTAAAAAAAATAGTAATAATAATAATACAAATAAAATAAAATAAGACTAGGCTATTACCCAAAACTTCCATGGTAATATCTAGTCTGCTACTCTACATGTTTGTTTTTGTGGAGGGTTATAGGTGGAAGCAAAGGGATTCAAAACATGGCTACCTTGGTGAAATCATCAGTCAGGTTTTCTGAAACCTCTAGACCAAAAGTGTTTATGGAGATGGAGCACAGCATCTCCAGTGGACTTGGATCTAAGCAACAGTGAAGTTCAAATATGAAAGGTCCTGAAGTGAAAAATAGTGGTAGCAGCCACCCAAGATAAATGTTTGAGACTGGCAATGTTTAGATGATCTGGAGACCTAGACAATAGCAGAGCCAAAGATTCTCACTCATCCAAATATAAAGATCAATCTCATAAATTCCTAAAAAATTAAAACATATTGAAAAGAAAAACAGGAAAGTTTTAAAATTAAATGTTTTAAAATTAAAACATTCTTAATTATAAGAATGTTTTAAAAAAATGTTTAAGGAGTTTGGTAATGGGAAAAATATAATAAAATAAGGTATTGTGATGAGGAAAATAGAAGCAAAGTCAGTTATGACCACAGACTAAAGTAAAGAGAAGCTGGTAATTACTGAGCTATGGCTCCCCGTGTTCATGACAAGAGCCCTCCAGCCACCCAAGGTTCCTTCCCTCCTCCAGATTGCTCAAGTATCTCATGACCTGGAATCATGTTTAAGGACACTTGGTCACCAGGCTAAGGATAGCAATTTGCTACACTTCTTATCTCTGATTTTAGTGGCTGAACATTCTGACTAAGGCATGTCTGTCAAGGAAAGCTATGAACAGAATCGTGATGGACATCTAAAAGAGTTCCACAGAACAACAGAAGCATTTTCTAAAACAAAGGTTATACTATAGGACTAAAAGAGGCATTGGGATCCCTTGCTTCATCAGTTAAGGAACTGTCATGTTATAGCTGACAACAGCTAAGACCCAGACATAGTCACAGGGTGAAGGATGGAGAACAGACTAGAATTCGGAACATCCCACCACTCAGTGGAGGCCAGAAAGACTTCCCAGAATGCCACACTTCCCCATCTTAAGTGTGTGGCAAGAAGTCCTCTCAACATTTACAGAAACTTTAAAATCAATTAGTGTGTTGGCTTCTGAGAAGATAATGTAACCTGTCCAGAGTAATAGTCAGCAATGCACAGCATTACTTTCCTCTATGAAGAGCTTGAATAAATAAGACATTTATAAAATGAATGGAAAATCTGAAATGAATATCCCAAAACCATGAAAACTAAGCTAAAAGAAATTGAATTTTCTTTTGAGTCTCTAAGAGAGAGGCCACAGTTGAGTATTTTTATACATAATTTATAAGGAAAATTGTCCTGTTCACTCAGGTATACACCGTATCAGTTTGTGGGAAAGATTAAGCAAGCTGTCTCCTTTTTAATTGAAATCAAATATAGGTGTGGAAGAAAATGAATTCTGACTGAGGCAGAATGCAATGAGTCACATGACCAAAGGCTTTCTGGAGTTTACATGAGAGTTTTGTATGTGAGTGTGTGTGTGCACGTGTGTGTTTAACAGAGTAACTTTAACCTTATTTTACCTTCTTTATTGATTACTAATAAGAAAAGGCCCCAAAGTGAAATCCTACTTCGTGCTAAACCTTCCTGTTCTTATTTTCTTTCCATTCTAAGGAAAGGTGGGCCTTAGCAACACATTTCTCACTGGATGCCTATGATTTTGAAAGGCATCAATAAAATACTCTGGGATGTTTATTATTGTTTCCTAAAATGTTATTATAAACTATTCAGTCCTTGGAAGTTTTTTACCCAAAGATAACTGTCTAAATTGTGAATACTCCCAGATACACCACACTAACTCCTAGTAATGCAAGGTAACTCCCTCTAAGCATCAAAGTAAGAGGATTCAGGGAGGTTGGGCCGACAAAAAGAGAACAACTTTGGGCCAGGTGCAGCGGCTCATGCCTGTAATCCCAGCAATTTGGGAAGCTGAAGCAGATGGATCACTTGAGGTCAGGAATTCAAGACCAGCCTGGCCAACATAGTAAAACCCCATGTGTACTAAAAATACAAAAGCCAGCTGGGTGTGGTGGCAAGCACCTGTAGTCTCAGCTACTCCTGAGGCTGAGGCAGGAGAATCGCTTGAAACTGGAAGGTGAAGGTTGCAGTGAGCCGAGATAGCTCCATTGCACTCCAGCCTAGGTGACAGAGTGAGACTCAGTCTCAAAAAAAAAAAGAAAGAAAGAAAGAAAGAAAAAGAAAAAGAAAGAACAACTTTTGGGGGAAAGCCCTAAGGCAGTGATGTCACAATTTTGCTACCGGGATCTGGGATAGGCCAAGAAGATAGATTCTAGCAATCGCTATAAGAAGCGTTAGTTATATCCTGTGTGTCTCTTTGCCTTGAGACCCCCTGTCATGACTTTTCCTCATCTCGAGAACATCATTCTGATACGCTTTGGATCACAATGAGTTCCTCTAGCACCAGTGGCATGTAGGCGTTCACCTATGTGCCATTCTTATGTCACGTGTTCCCTTGCCATTGTTTTCTGGGTATTCAGTATATTTTTGTTCTGGGCCCCAGTGTAACTGAAGAGCTAATGCATCTCTGTCTTTGAGAGCCCTACAGCAAGTGCAACAAACCTACTCCTACTAAGCAGATTCAATATTAATAATACTAAAATGAAAAAATGGATGCAGTGCTTTAGTTTCTAGAAACCATTTATTTCTGTAATTGTTTACTTATATAAACTAAGAAGGAAATTAAGCAAGAAGGTATTATTATCCCAGGTTAACAGAGGAATAAATAACCATTGAAATAACAGCCACCACTAGCTAACTTTCGTAGAAAATTACACTATGTTAGACACTCTCTTAGGCAACCTTTTGAGTACATGATAATATTAACTAATTTAATAATTTCAACAGTGCTGTGATGGAGCTACTGTTATTATTCCCATTTTGTTAAGGAGAAGGCTATAGCTTTAAGAATTTGAGCTACTTTCTCAAGATCACACAGGCAGTAGGTGGCAGAAATTGTCTCTTGAATCTAGTTCCATTGAATCAAAACTCAATTATCTTAAATACTGCCACTCTAAAGAAGTCTTAAAGTGTAGATGTAATTGGTCTCAAGGTCATATTTCCTAAGTGGCAGGATATGGACTCCTTCTGTATCTAACTTTTTATCAAATGCACGTTCAACACTACCTTGATATTTATGAAAATTCAGGCAATTTGGCTAAGGAGCAGAATGTTAAGGTACACTTGGTTCTGTACCAAAACTTCAGCAAACACTAGTTCCTCACCTAGAGACTCTGCTTGACAGTGGAAATTTCTTATGGCTCTATTGGACGGTTTCAAGACATTCTATCTACAAGAAATGCAATGGATTTAATGGTATCCATTAAGCTTATGGTAATTTTAGCCTTTCCAACTTCTGGCAAAAGAACATACAGTGGGAGCACAGGGTAAATTCCAATCTAAGGCTGCAATTTTGATCCTCCTATGTTATTAGCAGAGTGAGTCACTCTAAGCAGCAGTTATAGGATACATTTATTCTGGTAACTTCTTAGAATATGACAATGAATGGATATGAACCCAAGCACACTCAGGTTTTAGAGTTCTACTCCTAAGTATTTAGACATGGCAACAATATTAAGATCTGGTCATTTCCTTAATTATAATGATTATTCTTCTTCATAGAATAGTTTTCCTTTTTCCAGTACATACATCTGGTTAAAGAAGAGAAAGCTGAATTAGCTTTATATTTCTTACTTTAAAAATCAAGTCAACATATTTAACCAAATTGCCAGGTGAGATGCTGTGTTCTAGGTCTATGTTCGAATTTGAAGAATTGGTGAATACGGAAAGTTTAGATTAGGAGCCTCCTCCCACTTATGCAATGTTACTTTGATTTGTTCATAGGGAAGATATTTTTTGTATAATTAAACCACAGGCTGTCAAGTGCTAGTTTGTACATTGTCTATAAAGTAGTCCAAGATTACTCCAAAATATGAAATTCATCTACATAGCACCAAAGAGAAGAGAGGAGAAAGGAAATTATTTAATAAATTATATCAAATTATCTCAGCTCCCTGGTCCAAATACAAAATTTGGAATGGTGAGTCTAGTGGTATGATATAAATTCACTTATGGAATTGGCTATTTTTTCTTAGATGAAATTCAGTGTTTGGTTATACTTTTCTGTCAATAACATCATTCAATAAAATTCTATGAAAAAACAAACAAGAAAAAAAAGCAGAGAGAGCTATTTATAGATGTAATATCAATGGCTCTTTAGGGCCTAACAGGATTTCTCAAAGTGTGACCCTAAAAACATTTACATTAAGAATCACCTGGTGGTGGCTGGTCACAGTGGCTCATGCTTGTAATGACAGCACTTTGGGAGGTCAAGGCAGGAGGATCACTTGAGTCCAGGGGTTGGAGTCCAGCCTGGGCAATATGGTGAGACCTCATCGCTACAGAAAAACAACAAAAAAATTAGTCAGGTGTGGTGGCAGACACCTATAGTCCCAGCTACTCAGGAAGCTGAGACAGGATCACTTGAGCCTGGGAGTTCCAGGCTGCAGTGAGTTAGGATCGTGCCACTGCACTCCAACCTGGACAACTTTTATGGGAACACCCTGACATCAACATTTGTGAGATACTCTGTAAGTGATGGCTTTATATTATAGTTTGAGAATCACTAGTCAGGTTCCTAAGAAAGCTAGATACCTGTGGAGCACAGAGAGGCAAAGGAGAGAGAAGGCCGCAAGCAGCCACAGTGGAAGAGGGAGAAGGAAAGGCCTCCTGGCAAGAATTCCTCAGTTGTGTTGGCTCTGGTGTAACAGCTGGCCCAGGATCTTGGAGCCCTGTGAAAGGGGAGCCCCTCTGAGATAGGAACACAGGCCCAGGGAAGCTTTTGTCTTTGGGAGCATGGATGGTGAAAGGAAGAGAAGAGGAAGAGCAAGGTTAAACCCTTTGCTCAGCTCTCCCCCTCCTGGGATTCCTCCCCAGGGAAGAGGCGAACTGCTTGTTTCCAAGAGAATGATTTTGAGGCCAGGCAACTTGGGCCCTGCCTTGTATTTGGGGCTCTGGAAAGAGATCAACTATCAGGTTTCCTGAATAACCTATTATGGCCATTACCAGATGTACTCAGCAGCACAATAGGGTCAGTCAGAGGGAACAGGGTCAGCATATGGAATGGTGCCCTGAGTGTCCTCTTTGCCCGTGAGTGGGGCATAGAAGGCAACTGAATGGAGAGCAGTGGCTTTGCCCTAAGCCCATCCTGGTTTGAGGCATCATTTCCTACCCGGGCAGCTGAGACCAAGACAAATGAAATGAGATAATGTATATAAAGTATTTATGAATGTGCTATTTTAAAATTTAGCTAATAGTATAAAGTATGTGAAAGTGCTTTGGGACTCTATAAACTGAACAAATGAAGTGTATAGAATTAATAGAGAGGTTTGTAGCTCTCTACAAACTTGAGCTTCATAAACCCTAGCAGTTTCTCTGAAGTCCCCTCCTACCACTTTTTTTGTCCACTGTGGGGAGATGAGGCTCTAGGAGAGATTTCTCATCATCCACTTCACCTCTACTTTACCATCCTGTTGCTGATTCTACTTCTTACTATAATTTGTTTGATGAAAGTTTCTCAACTAAGAAAGCATATGAAAAGTATTGTTCTCGAAGACAAAAATGAAAAAGTCACCAAGACTTCAGTAAGAAAAGTAGTAATATTCTAAGATACATACCAAACATAGGCAGCCTTAAAACCCAGAGCTGTTGTCAGTCTTACCCATAATTTCTTTCCTATTTTATTTAATAATAAATGGAATTGGAATCTCAAACTATACCTCCATTGCATGCAATAGTTTATAATGCCAGCAGCCCTCATCTGTTTCCAATAAAGAAAGGACACTGCATTGACTCCAAGAGTTTACAATAAAACCCACTGAATCCCTGGGATCCCTAAGCACTGTCTTGTCACAAGCACAATGAATTGCCTCACAAAGCACTAATACTTTGAATTACTGTCAGCACCAATTCTTATCTTCTAGAAACTGCTAAAACAATCAATAGAGTTTTTTTTTTGTGTGTATTTGTTTCCAAGGAGATAATGATGTGCTCAGAGTTATAGGGAAGGCTTCCTGGTCTCCAGAGAGGAGCAAGAACTATAAGACAAAAGCCGTGAGAAAAACCATTGGCTGTGCTTGGTGTCCTTGGGTAATTTTTTTCACCCTTCGTTCAAAAGTTCTCAATCTGTAAAGTGGGATAATAGTTGGCCCATTTTCCCAACACAGAGATAGGTCAAATATAAAATCTAGATTCATAGAAGACAAAAGAGCCCTTAATTATTTAGATACCATTACTTTGTGATCTCAAATTAGCATCAACACTAGATTTTTATTATTCTCCACCACTGTATATTATAGTTATCCACTTACCTGTATCACCCCTATTCAAACAGGATTCTGTTGAGATTCAGGCCAATGCCTTAATCATCTTTGTCTCCACAGCACCAAGAAGATAGCATCACATATCTTAGAAACTCATTTATTACCAATAATTTATTAAATGAATGAAATAAGAAAATAAATTAAAATATAGATTAATACATAAAGGTATTAAGCCATTTAAAATTCCACTCACACATCAGAGTTTTTATAAAATATCCACAAAATGGTCCCTAAGCCTTGAAACATGTGTACCAAGGAAGATGACCAGGATGGCTAGGGCAGATGTAGGAACAATGCCAAAAAGCATAACATTCCATTATTAATGGAGTCAAAGCTGCATATACTTGTTATTGGTAGTCATATCCTATTGTCATACCAAAATTAGGTAACGTCAGCCAGAACGCCCCAATATTTTCCACGTGTTATGAATTCATTTCAGTTCAGGTACCTTTTGAGTCCAGAAGCAGAAGTATCTATGAGTCCGTAACACACGTTGATACGTCAACTTGGGCCCATTTTTAACTTTATGTTGATGTATGACATACATAGGAGAAAGTAAAAAATCAGGTGTCCAACTTGATGAATTTTCAATAGAACAACCCCAGTAACTAGTACCCAAATTTAAAAAAAGAATAAAACATTACCAGCACCCTAGAAGCTCATCTTTTTGCCTTCTTCCTGTCACCATCCCAGCAAGTGCAAATGCAACCTCTATTCTGACATTGTGCATTAACTTAGCCTGTTTTCAAAAGGTTTACCCATGAAATAATATTGAGTGAATTCTGATGTTTTCTTTTATTTCCTTTTTTTTCTCACTCCTCACCACCACCTTTTATTCTCATTGCTGGTATAGTATTATTCCATTGTGTGAATACCCTATAACACAGTTAGTCATGCTAGTGTTGATGAATGTTTGGGTAGTTTCTCATTTGGTGCCAGTAGCAATAGTGTGCTATAAACATCTTGTGCAGGTTTTTGTGGATATATGCTTAGTATTCGATTACACTCAATAGCTTTTTGAATCATAAATCTATTTCAGTCTTATCAGCTCCACATCCAAACATATTCAAATCTATCCACCTCTGGCTTCCCTGCTCCCAAGTTAGTCTCAACAACCTCACCTCTGATTGTGGAATATGGCAATAAATCCTAACTCATCTCTGCTTTCATACTCCACATAATCTGTTCTACACAGCCAGACATTGTTATTTTTTAAATAATGTAAATAAGATCATATCCCATGACTGCTTAAAACTCACCAGTGGTTTATATATTTTTTATTTAAATAAAAGAAACACTCCCTAGCATGTCCTATAAGGCTCTATTCAAATGACCTCTGCCTACATCTCTGGATGGATTTTGAATATTTTGAATCGTTCTCTCTCTCCTCCTCACTCTGCTCCAGCCACACTGACTTTCTTGCAGGAATCAACTAGGCTAAACGTTTTCCTTCATTCTAATGCACCTGACCTAGAATCTTCACATAGCAAAATATTTTCCTTCATTCAGGATTCATATCAATGTTATCTCCTTCGAGAGACCTTCCCTGACCCCTCCCACCAATCTAAAACAGCATCTCCCTCTAGGTCGTTTTCCATCTGGTTAAATGGAGCTCATTTCTCTGCCTAATGTGTCTGTTATCTATTTCCTTGCTTACTGACTCTCTTATTGTTTATAACAGTTTTATTGAGATGTAATTTACATACCATAAAATTCACCCTTTTAAAGTGTACAATTCAGTGGGTTTTAGTATATTCACAAAGCTGTACAAGCATCATCACTATTTAATTTCAGTACATTCCTATCCAAAAGAAACTCCGTACCCATTAGCAGTCACTCCCCATTCTCCTTCCCCTCAGCCCCTGGCAAGCACTAACCTACTTTCTATTAGTATGAGATTGACTATTCTGGACATTTTATATAAACATAAATATATAATATGTGCCTTTGTGTCTGACTTCTTTCACTTAGCATTATATTTTCAAGGTTCATCATGCTGTAGCACATAATAGTACTTCATTCTTTTCTTTTGTCAAATAATATTCCATTGTATAGATATATCACATTTTATTCAACCATTTTTCATTAGATGGACATTTGAGTTATTTCCTTTTCTGGATATTCTACATAATGCTGCCATGAATGATTTTGTATACATTTTTCTGTGTATGTAAGTTTTCATTTGTCTTGAGTATATATCTAGGTGTGGATGACTGTGTTTTGATATTAGAATAACATCTCACCTCTAGTAGCAGATACTGCTGGCACTAGCATATGGGAGGTACCCAACACATTTTGTTGAATTAATTAACCTAGGATCTCAAAGCAGGATTAACCAGAACTAATTAGCTTTTATAGTTTATCTTAAGAATATGGTATCACTTAGGCCTCAACTGCCTAATAAAAATGGGCCAGGCGTGGTGGCTCACGCCTGTAATCTCAGCACTTTGGGAGGCTGAGGTGGGTGGATCACCTGAGGTCAGGTGACCAGCCTGGGCAACATGGTGAAACCCCATTTATAAAAAAATACAAAAATTTTCCGGGCATGATGACCGGTGCCTGTAATCCCAGCTACTTGAGAGGCTGAGGCAGGAAAATTTCTTGAGTCCTGGAGGCAGAGGTTACAGTGAGCCGAGATTATGCCATTGCACTCCAGCCTGGGTGACAAAGCGAGACTCCATCTAAAAAAAAAAAAATATATATATATATCAAGGAAAAGCTAGTTTTTCCATGCTAGTTTTCACATTAATCAGCGCATCCTGAGAATCATGTGTTCAGAGGGATATTTAAACTTAAACACACGGTACAATTTGGAGGAGGGAGCAGATTCATGGGTAAAATAAAAATACAAAAGCAGAAAATTTAACTATGGCCACTTCTATAGATGAATTTGCTTGCAGGGACCTTGATAAAGATTCTCTGAGACCAAACAAAAAAACTACTCTAGGCCAAACAGGTCACATCCTTTAGAATGCGCTGATCCAGTTGAGAAAATAAATGAAGCAAGTGACTTTAAGTATCTGGGGCTGCTGCTTATATCAAAACTGGAGTCAAATGTTATCTTCATAGCTGTGGGAATGTATCTCAAAATCCTCTTGGAACCACATTTATCTCTCAGCAAGGTTGTTTAAGACCATCAAAGCACAAGAACTGCCACAGTGGAACCAGACCAATGGCCCATCCAGCCCAGGATCTTGCCTCTGAGAGGAGCCAGTGTGGAATAGTATTTAAAGAAAAAAAAAAAAAAAAAGTAAAAGTCCTTACTGAAATGCACCTAATTGTGCAATGTCAGAGCAGGGGGCTTGGAGCAATCTCTTCTGAGCCCAGCTGGTGACTAGCTTCTGCCCTGAAGCAGAAGGCCTGACGGCCCTTGTAAGACTTAGCCTGGCAAGTGTAACTGCCGGCTCCATTTCAGATCATGATTTCCTTCCCCTGGTGTCTTTAGAAAAGAAGGTTGGGTATTTACCACCCAACAAGTTTGCTGCTATCACATTATGGTGGGCCATTAGAGTTAATCCATTAGCAAAGGGAGAAAGATCTTCAGGGAACTGGGGAGTTTAAGTTGAACATTGAGATAATTTGCTGCCATTTCTTCTAAAATATTTATTTTATTCGTAGGCTTTTTTTTTTTTTTTTAAGAGAAATACTCTTTTCATTCTGCCTTTCTTGGATGTGTTCCCTTAAACAAAGCTGATATCTTCAGTAACTGTCTGTGCATCATAAACAGGCCAGCTAGAATAGGCAAAGTAGTTAAGATTTGGAGCTGAATGGTTTCTCTTTAGCTTCCTGGCTGACACAATGCTTATATTTCCAGTCATGATGAAAGAAAAGCAAATTATTCATTCATTAATTCTTCATTAAAGGTTGAGTACACAGGCCAGGCACAGTGGCTCACGCCTGTAATTTCAGCTCTTTGGAAGCCCGAGGCGGGCGTATCACTTGAGGCCAGGAGTTCGAGACCAGCCTGGCCAAAATAATGAAATCCCATCTTTACTAAAAAAGAAATACAAAAATTACCTGGGTGTGGTGGTATGTGCCTGTGGTCCCAGCTGCTTGAGAGGCTGAGGCAGGAGAATAGCTGAAACCCGGGAGGCAGAGGCTGCAGTCAGCAGAGATTGTGCCAATGCACTGCAGCCTGGGCAACAGGGCAAAACTCCATCTCAAAAAAAATAAATATAAATAAATAAGCACGCAGAGTTAGGCTAAACCCTGGGAGTACAATGGTGAAGGAAACAGATCCTATGCTTGTAGTTACAGGGTTTCTATTACAGTGTGATGACCTGAAAAATAAATGTGAAGAGACAAATTAAAAATATATATACTTACAAATCAGAATACAATTACATAATGGAAACAAAGAAGGCATTGAAATAAAAAAAATAATTTGGCAGCCAGGAGAGGGCTTTAACTTATGTTAGAGGTTTAAACAGAAATACTGCAATAGTGAGGAGTGAGCTCCAGCAGAGAGAAGCATGGGCTGGGCTGTGAGGTTGCAATGAGGTTGGCATGCTCCTGAACTGGGCAACCACATGTCTGACAAGAGCGTTGTCTATGAAGAAGCAACGTGACATGAGAGTTTCAGCGATTTAGGCAAAGTCTATATATAGTCTTATATGTAATGAGAGAAAGTTTGAATTGTATTTTCATGCAATGGAAGTGTTTAACTCTTGAGGCCACTATTTAACAAGTTAACAGTTACTAAATAAGTACTGACAATACACTCAGGTTTCCCTGGGACCAGCTGACCAGACTGCAGAGCAAACCATGCATCTGACCCTTCTGAGGTTCTCTGGGTGTGGTCCCGCTAGAGAATGACCACGGGGTAAGGTGAAGACTGCTGAGTCTATACAGCTCCTTTATTTACCTGAGATCTTGATCTTTGACCTGGCTTGATATGCCGCCCTTCTGCTTGACGTGACCCCTGAACTTGATCAATGTCTCTGTTGGATCTTGCATTTCATTCTCTTTGTTTAATTGTTTTTGTTTTGTTTTGTTTTGTTTTGACAAAGTTTCATTCTTGTTGCCCAGACTGGAGTGCAGTGGTGCAATCTCAGCTCACTGCAACCTCCACTTTCCGGGTTCAAGCTATTGTTAAACCTCAGACTCCGGAGTAGCTGGGATTACAGGCATGGGCCACCACGCCCAGCTAATTTGTATTTTTAGTAGAGATGGGCTTTCACCATTTGATTAGACTGATCTCAAACTCCTGACCTCAAGTGATCCTACTGCCTCGGCCTCCCAAAGTGCTAGGATTACAGGCATGGGGCCATCACATCCAGCCTCGTCTAATGTTTTAGCAAGGGTATCACTTCCCCAAATCGTTCTCCCTCATTATTAGCCACTTAATTCGGGGCACCTAATCCTGTTGGGTAAACCCGTATAACCCCATGAAATCTGGCTTCCTCTCTGGGGTAATCAGTTACACCATGTGGAACACATCATTTTAAGCTTTGGAATTGTCAGGGAAATTCACATTGAGATAGAACCCAGGGTTAGAGATAACAATAAAAGAAGAAACTTCAGAGACTGGGAATTGGACTAACAGCATGATAAAGTCAGGACAGCACCGATTGAGTGCTTACTAAGTGCCAAACTCTATGCTGTGCATTTGATATGCATCAACTTATTTAATGCTTCCTAAAATTCTATAAGAAAATTTTCAATCCATGTTTTGCAGAAGAGAAAACTGTGGCACAGAAAGGAGATGTAAAGTGTTCAAGGTAAAAAGATGTTAGAGCCAGGATTTGAACCAGAGAGTCTGATACTAGAGCCATTGTTTGTATACCCAGCAGTAGGGAAAGAGCATGGAACGAAAAGTTGGGCGACTTCAGTTCCAAGGGCAGTGCTGCTGACTCACCATGTGACACAGCGTCATGCACCCCACAGCTCTTTATAAAGAACATAAAAAATTCTGCTGATCTCCATTTCCCAGTGACTTGGGGATGTGTCTTCATAGTACGTATTGGGCACCTGTGAGCAACCATTGGCTGTCTCTGCATATTTAGGAGGGAAGAGAAAAATCACACACAAACATTCACCAATCAAGTATTTAGTGAGTATTTACATAATGCCAAACACTTTGTTAAACACAGGGAGAGACATGTCAGTAACTTAGAAGACATTCCATGTGCCCAAAGGACTTGCAAAGTAATTGGCATAGTTAATGATATAAAGCAGGATGAGGGATACCAATGATGAGAGATATCGAAGATCAAAAGAGACAGAAATTAATGCTACCTGGGATACGCAGTGGAAATAGCAGCAGGGCTGAGCCTCGGAACAATGAACAGGCTTCAACCAAGTGTGGAGGAAAGCAAATTCTAATTTCCTTAATTAAAGAAAAAAAGAATTTATATGTATTACTACTTTCAGATTTCTGTTATCTAGTGACTGAGACCCAGAAAATAATTCAAAGTATACACACACACACACACACACACACACACACACACACACAGGCTGCCCATGGTGTCTTATTTACTATTTGAATTATTAAACTATCCTATTGCATACAAACATATTTTGCAGGGTTTAAAAGTTGGGAGTGAAGGCAGGAAATGGAGGGACGTAAAGCCACTCTGTGGTTTGTACATCAGGGCAGTTGTCTTTCAACTCACCAGAGGTGCATCAAAATCACCTAGGGAACTTTTTCCAGATGTAGCTTCCTATATTCCACCTCAGGCTTGAAAAGATGAGCCTGGGAATATGAAATAGATTTCTAGAATATCCCAATGACCACAGCTCTAAGAAAGTGCTGTTCTATGAAACAATAGTGGAAGGCGTGCCATAGGAGCCTGAAGACCCAAAAGACAAGAAATCAGAACCTGTACTCATAGGAATGCCTCTTAAAGGAGCTTTGATTGGAAACAGGCAATATTTAGGAGCTGAATTTTCAAAATTCGCAAAGCAGGAGAATGTCAGAGGCTATGGAAAACCGTATCTCACCATCTTTCTGTCCTTCCATGTACCATACAAATATCACATACAAACTGGTATATTCCAAGCATCTAATTTCACATTCCAGGCTTCTAATTTCACATCTTTTAAAACAAGGAATCAGTCCTGGGTCCAATCATACAAAATCCTACAACAAAAGTCTAAAGACTATAAAGGAAAAAACACACTTCCCGCCTTAAGGAACTTAGAAATGGGGCAGATCCCAGCACTTTGGGAGGCCGAGATGGGCGGATCACGAGGTCAGGAGATCGAGACCATCCTGGCTAACCTGGTGAAACCCCGTCTCTACAAAAAATACAAAAAACTAGCCGGGCGAGGTGGTGGGCGCCTGTAGTCCCAACTTGGGAGGCTGAGGCAGGAGAATGGCATAAACCCGGGAGGCGGAGCTTGCAGTGAGCTGAGATGGTGTCACTGCACTCCAGCCTGGGTGACAGAGCGAGGCGAGACTCCGTCTTCAAAAAAAAAAAAAAAAAAAAAAAAAGAAATGGGGCACAAACTTTGAGTGTATGAAATATTTAAATAATAATATAAGTGACTGAATGACACAATAAATGGTTATCAGTATTGCTCTGTATCAAAGATCATAAAATGGTAGCCTATAGATCTCATTGACACATGTTTTGTTTAGCCTGAATGGTGTTTTAAAAATAAAAAATGAATCTCTATTTAAAAATTGGGAGTTTTCACCTATTGATCAAGAATGTTTAACTTCTCTTGAAAACGTTGGGGGCTCTGGCCTCATGCTGGGGTCTGCCATCTTGCATGGTCACAGAGATGCTGAGTAGTGGTGGCAGTTCATTAACCAAGGTTAGAGTATCCTGTTGGCCATAGTCTCCACTACTTTTCCATGCTGTCCGATCCTACCTTCCTAACTCATTCTTGTTTCTTGCCTAGCCTCTGTAGGTATTTGTGTCTCTGTGCCTGGCTACACAAATTGAGAAGAAAGGGAAGGCATTATGTGTCAGAATGTTGAATTCCTGAAGGACAGGAATCTAAGTCTTGAAAGAGAATAAGGCACTGTGTAACTGGACTTTCAGTCAATGCAAAGAAATAGACCTTAATGTCCTTATTCCCAAATAAGAAAACATTTATTTCACCTATCCTATTTCTTCTTGAACTCATGTCAGCAGGATTCATTTACAGTCATTAAAGAATACAACCTAGGCCAGTCATGGTTGCTCATGCGTGTAATCCTAGCACTTTGGGAAGCTGAGACAAGAGGATCATTTGAGCCCAGGAGTTTGAGATCAGCCTAGAAAACATAGCAAGATCTCATTTCTATAAGGAAGTTTAAAATTAGCTGGGAGTGGTGGTACATGCCTGTAGTCTCAGCTTCTTAGGAGGATGAGGCAGGAGGATCACTTGAGCCCAGGTGGTTGAGGCTGCAGTGAGCCATGACTGCACCACTGCTCTCCAGCCTGGATGACAGTGCAACTGTCTCTTTCAGAATTCAGGAAAGAAATAGAAATGCTTATGGAAATGTGTTCTGGGATTTGCCATCCTCTACACACTTGCATAAGTGAAGGGTACAGGCATTGTTAAAGGAGATGGCATTCACCCATCCAGAGAGTAAATGGTTGGGCATAAAATGCTAATACTGAGACCTGACACCCTGGAGAAATTTAGATTCACAGTGGGAAAAACGGCCAGCAGGTGCATACCCCTCTGTCAAGCTCTTAGAAAGGAACTGGGGAACAGGTAGCTCTCACAGGGTTTGAACTCTAAGACATAACTACTCTATTTGCTTTTGACAAAGTGTAATCTAATTGTAATCTAATGACCTCAAAGGGGACTCTTTGATGATTAAATTCAGGAGTCAAGAACCATGTACCTACTTTTTCCTTTTCATTTCCAAACCCTAAAACTTAATGAGGTAAATTCAATACCTTATGGAGGATTGGAGTTTTTTTTTTCTTTTTTTTTTTTTTTTTTAAAAAAAAGCCTTAAAAAAAAAAGAAGAAAAGCCCAGATGGTCTGATCTGGACTTTTTAAAGTTGGCTGCAGACAGCATTGCTGAGGACCCAGCCATTATTTTTTAATCTCTCATTGACAAGGCAAAGCTTCCCTGCAGACTGGGATTTGGGACTTGTTATCTCCATTTTATTGGCCTCTTTGCCAAGAATAGCAGGGCCGATAAAACGCAGACTTCAGTCAGCAGGGAAAGAGGAATGGACACTGAGGCTCTGGGGACAGCAGAGAGCAGCCGCTCACATTCCCCATGGAGTCGGGGAAGGTTGCTTATTTAGTATCTGGCAGTGAAAAAGAATAAAAGGAAAGAAGGATTGGTGTGGTGCAGGAGAAAGAAGGTAAGACGAGAGAGAGAGAGAGAGAGAGAGAGAGAGAGAGAAGGAAAATCAGAGGGAGAAAGAAAAGGAAAGAAAGGGAAGGGAGAGAAAGTAGAAGGAGGAAACAGGAAGAATGTGGGGAAGAAGGGTAGAATAGCTTTATAAATGGAACAAAATTCTATCTCAGTTTTTTTTAGCTGCCTTTATTTAAAAGCAAATTATCAAGTGACACTGTAAGACAATTCTTCCTCACTTCTCCTTGTGATGTTTATAAAGAAAATTGGAGGGGCTTCCTGTTACTCTTAGAATAAAGTATAAGACCTCTATATGTTTTACGAGGTACTGTAAAATTTCTCTCTAACCAATCGCACTAGACCTTTGTCACACAGTGTCCCCATGCGAAACCCCAACCTCTGAAATTCCATTAGTTTTTCATGTTAATTCTACCCATTCTCATCTTTCTGCTTTATTTAAGACATTTCCTCTGCCTGGAACTCACTCCCATTCCTCTCCAATATGACTACATTGCATTCAATGTCAAGCAGTGGGTTTCTTCGGAATGACTGAAGAGGGTTGGTCTTTCAGGACAATGAGATATTCTTCTGAAATGTATAGGCAAGCATTATCCTTGGATGTGGACAACATGCTTTGGGAACCAGAGAATTAAGGGAAAGGCCAGGGAAATGGCGATGGGAGAAGGACTTGGGCAGGATATTTCTGAAACAATCTGTGAAATAAAGATAGGTCCGGAAGCAGAAAACATGTTGACTGTGCACAACCATAACTGACTCTAACTCTCCACACAAACATTCTCCCCTGATCAGAGATGCAACTATGTGATAGCCACTTGTGCGACTGTGGTAGAAAATGAAAATAAAAATTGTATTTTCTATGCTTGGCCAGACTTCCTGCAAGACTATCTTGAGGACTGTTCATGGCTTATCCAGTAGCCTTTGCATTTTCCCAAGGAAGTGGCTCTGGGCTATTCTCCTGGTCAGATGGTGCTTGTGAATCATCCATTGGAGGTTGCACAGTAAGTTCTAATTTGGCGTCTTGAAATCTGTAAGAGATGTCCCTCAAACCTCAAACACCTGGGACCATCTGTATTAGTTCATTCTCATGGGGCTAACAAAGACATACCCAAGACTGGGTAATTTATAAAGGAAAGAGGTTTAATTGGCTCATAGTTCAGCATGGCTGAGGAGGCCTCAGAAAACTTACAAGCATGGCAAAGGGGGAAGCAAACATGTCCTTCTTCACATGGTGGCAGCATGGAAAAGTGCCAAGCAAAAGGGGGAAAAGTCCCTAATAAAGCTATCAGATCTTGTGAGAACTCACTATCATGAGAAAAGCATGAGGGCAACTGCCCCCATGATTAAATTACCTCCCACCAGGCCTCTCTCAGGACATGTGAGGATTATGGGAGCTACAATTCAAGATGAGATTTCGGTGGGTACACAGCCAAACCATATCAGCATGTATAGCAGGCAGCAGTAAAACAGGGTCATCGGGCCTTAGGAAAAGTGGTCATCAGCAAAAATGGCAACAATCTTCTATATCACAACCTGGAATATCCTGCTCTCCTGATGAACTAGCTCACCTGTTGAACTGATCGTTAAAAACAATAAATCTGCTTTATTCAGTTTTCTAATCTCTTGATTTTCTTTCTACCTGAACTCCTGTTTCTACTTTCCCCCAAACCTTCCTAGAGTCCGTCGCTCCTCATTGTGCTGATCTCCTTGCAAAGAGCCCCAACTCCATCACTTCTTTTTCCCTCATTCACATTTTCTCCCCAAATCCCAACCCTAGATAAACTGAATGCTCTTCTCTCCTCTTTTGCTCTCATAAATCATATAACTTGAAAGACAATTTACTATGAAATCATGATAACCAACTTTAAACACATATCCATCCTCACCTGCCATTCTCACTGCATTGCTCTACAATGCTCACTCTTTCATTCTCATCAAAGATTTCTTTGCTACTTGGGAGGGAGAAGTGGGAGGACTGTTGAGGCCATCAGTTGGAGACCACCTTGGGCAGCGCAGTGAGACATCATCTCTACAAAAACTAAAGAAACAATTAGCTGGGCATAGTGGTACATGCCTATAGTCCCAGCTACTCAGGTGGCTAAGGCAGGAGGATCTCTTGAGCCCAGGAGTTTGAGGCTGCTGTGAGCTATGATCATGCCACTGCACACTGCACTCCAGCCTGGGCGACAGACCAAAACCTCATCTCTTTAAAAAAAAATGAGAGAGGGAGAGAGAGAGAGAGAGAGAGAGAGAGAGAGAGAAAAGAAAATAAGAAGAGAGATTATTTTGTATTTCTTTTTTATTTTTAACCTCTCCTATATTTTGTTGAGCAAATTAGGGACCATCAGCCTGGAATTTTCACACATTCCCACATCCAAATCTTTCAACCTTCCAACATAATATCCAACATAAATATTCTTCTTGCCATTTTTTTCCTCTGACTCAGGTGATTAAGTCTCTTTCCTCTACCAAGGGGACTCATCATATGTGCTCTGCATCACAAATCCCCTCACCTTCTCAAGGACTTTGCATACTCAATTGTCCCCTTTCTCTCCTACATCAACTTCTCTCTTTTCACCAAATTGTTCACATTTGCCCTGCCTTCCTCCACCCCTGGGTGTGGGGGATGGAGGGGCAGTATGGGTCACATAAAGATAATCCTTCCTACATTTAAAAATAAAATAAAAATTAAATAATATCTGCCTCCCATAACTTTAGAGTTTCCTACAAACTACAGTACATTTTCTTTGCTTTTCTTCTCAGCTGAACCTGTGAACAGAATTGTCTGACACACTGTCTCTACTTCTTTTTTATTATTTTTAGAGACAGGGTCTCACTCTGTCACCTAGGCTGGAGTGCAGTGGCACAATCATTGATCATAGCCACTGCAGCATCGAACTCCTGGACTCAAGCAATCTTCCCACCCCAGTTTCCCAACTCGCTGGGACTACAGGCGTGCACCACCATGCCTGGCTAATTTTTCCTCTTTTTTTTTTTTTTTTTGTAAAGACAGGGTCTCCCTATGTTGCCCAAGGTGGCCTTGAACTCCGGGCCTCAACTGATACTTTCACTTCAACCTCCCAAAATGTTGGGACTACAGGTGTGAGCCTGTAGTCCCACACCTGCCCATGCCTCCATTTTTTAAGCTCTTTTTCATTTTATAATCCACTCCAGTGTGACTTTTCTCCCTATCATTCCACTGGAACTGCTCCTTGTGGTGGCAGCATTGAACACAGCTCCTTATTCCTGTGTTTTTTCTCTCTTGACCTTCAAGACATCATCCTCCCATTGTTTTCCTCCCTCTTCTCTAGCTGTTCCTTCTATCTTTTATAGTTTTCTCTTCCTCTTCCTGACAGAAGAGGGTTGGAGTTCCTTTGGCACTTCACCCCCCTTTTCTATTTTTTCTAGACCCTCTTCCTTTATTCTCACAGTTTTAATTGACATTTATATTTTGATACTTCCCAAATTTATATTCTCAGTATGGGCTTCTCTGAGTTTCACACCCATATATCCTGCTGCCTACTTAACGTGTTTGAGACAGAATTTTTGATTTTATCCTAAAAATTGTTCTTTCCCCAGTCTTTCCCATCTCAGTAAATGGCATCACTATCCACACATTTTCTCAAGCCAGAAATCTTAGAGTGTGGCATTCCTCATCCCGCCCCCCTCTGAATTTACATCTGATGTTCCTTCCACAAAACTATACATTAAATCCTTTGAGCTCTCCTTATTCCCTCACCCAATATCCTCATCCCAGACACCATCATTTCTCCCAGAGCTACCATAAGAACCATCTTACAGGTCTCTCAATTCTTTTGTGGTATTTCAAATCCAGATTTTCTTCACACACATTTTAAAGTTGCTCTTTAAAACAATATTAATTGTATCAGGCCACTCTCAAGATCAAAAGCTTTCAATAATTTCCCATTCCACTTTGCATCTAATGCAAATTCCCTGTCATGACTCACACAATCCTTTTTATTGTCCGAATCTTATTGCATGCTACATTCAACTTTATCTTAAGAGTTTCATTCATGGAACCCTCCACCCAGTTTCCCAAATAAGCAATTATTCTTTAAGATCTCCACATCCGCCATTTTCTCAACTGGATATCTCTTCTAAATAGCTGCCTCTTTTCATCCATTAAGCTATAATCATTGCCTCCTTGGAGGTCTTCCTTCACCAACATATGTAATACGATAGTAATAGTTAACTGTACATTGTTCAACCAATACATAACTAAGTACTTTAAATTGATTATTCTATTTAATATCCTTAACAAACCTATAAGTAATGCATTATATAAAAAATTAAGGCATACAGCATACAGAAGTGAAATAACTTACTCAAAGAGAACATAATTTATAAACAAAGGCTCTAGGATTCAAAACTAAATAACTCTAGAACCAAAATCTTAACCACTGTAGTATATTAATTTATGTTTCCTCCTCTTATTTCTCACATTTTATAATGTCTAATTAAGCATTAATTCATTTACTT
Organism: Rhinopithecus bieti; assembly: GCF_001698545.2. Taxonomy (NCBI): domain Eukaryota; kingdom Metazoa; phylum Chordata; class Mammalia; order Primates; family Cercopithecidae; genus Rhinopithecus; species Rhinopithecus bieti. The sequence continues at coordinate 1,445,051 of NW_016808040.1, forward strand.
CATTTATTCATACAGCTAAAATTTATAAGGACCTACTATGTGTCAGGTCCTATCCTAGGTAGAAAAGGCAAGATCTCCCACCTTGTGGGAACTGTGTCTAAATGGGGATGATTGACAGTAGCCAAAGAAACAAATTTATAAAATATGTGAGGCCAGGAACATGCTTTGAGATTCATGTGCCTGCTGTATTCCTGGTACATGAGAGACAAGTGCTTAATAATATTTTTATTAAAATGTGAGCTTTGAGGAAGTCTTTGTTTGGTTTAAATATCAGAAGGAGAGTATTAGTTTTCTGTGGCTGCCATAACAAATTACCACAAACTAGGTAACTTAAGGCATAAATGGAGTTTCTCACAGCTCTGGAGTCAAGAAGCCTGCAATCAAGATATGAGCTAGACTGCACATCCTCTGGAGGCACTAAGGAAGAATCCAGTTCTTGCCTCTTCCAGCTTGTGGTGGCTATCTGCATTCCTTGGCTTGTGGCCACATCTTGCTCAGCTCAGCGTTCATGTCACCTTCTCCTCTGTGTTTCCATGTTCCCCTCTTGCCTCTCTGTTAGAATGATGCCTGTGATGGCATTAGGACCCACCTGAATAATTCAGCTAATATCATCATCTCAAGACTTCAACTTAATTACCTTTTTTTGCCATATGAGGTATTCACAGGTTCTAGGGAGTAGGATGTGGACATATATTTTTTGGAACCACCATTCAGCCTACTTGAAAAAATGTAGGTCCGTCTACTCTTGTAAAGGATTATCTCCCAGTGAGGTACTATGATCCTGTTTCCCCAACTGCCTACATTGTTGGAAATAAGTTCAGATCCTATCAAAACCCAGATTCACTTTTGAAGCTATTATGGTCTCAAACTTCAATGTATTTAAATATCATTTAAACGTTTATAAAATTTCGATTGGTACCTTTGTACCCAAAGATTCTAACTCTACAGTTGTCTGTTTGGCATCGCATTGTAACAAATACTCAGGTGATTCTGGTGCTGAAGGTCACACCTTGTGGACAGCGCCCAAGAGAAAAATGTAAGATGGATTCAGACAGAGATCTCTAGAGATGACATCCATCTTTTACTATAAGATCAGTAGGCCCAGACATTCTAGCTAACTCTTCAGGAAGTAAAGACTTGTTTCCTGAGCAGAATCTGAAATGGCTCCCATCTCTCAGGTACCCGAAGCACTTTGTTTCTTTGGGGACACACTGATGGTTTATTTGATTTTTTCTAGAATATAACCAGTGAGAATGTACTCTTCTCACCTTTCTATGAGGCCTCTCTCAGGAACTTACCTTTTTTCTTCTACCATCGGGTTGCAAATCTCAGGTGCATTTGAAGACCTACATGTAGGATGAAGGGCACAGCTTCCAAGAATTGTAATGATAAATTTTGTGCTATTAGGTAAAGAGAGTATCATTTGTGTCATTAAGCCAAATACATTATTTTATTTGGTTGTATAAGTGGACACAGTATCAAATGGTTTTTCAAGTGTCTGTCTTCAAGAGTCTTACACTGGTCCACCAATGCTATGTGAAACATTATCCTAATAATTTTTCTTGGAATAACAACCTCTTCTCTCCATGCAGGTAAAATGGGTGTATGATCTTGTCTAAGGTAAGATACTTGCCTAACACCTTTAAAATCGTATTGTATGTCTATTTTCAAAAAGGAAATAAAGAAGCTTAAAATTAAAACATATAAATGAGATAATCAGTTTTGTGTACATTTGTTTGCTTTTATACTTGCAGATAAATTAGAGATTAACTAGTTTGGAGAAATAACTCTTTAGGTTTATTAAATCCCCCCAAAGATATCAGAATTTCATTCAACCTAAAGATTGTTTTCCAAACTATTACAGTCTGTTTTTCTAGCCCCTTCAGTGGTACCTCTGCTCATAGGCTCTAGTTCAGACAATGATGGAAAGTCCATAATAAACCACTAAAAAAACGAAATAACCCACATATTTCAGTTGCTTCACAGAGCTCAGGTGAAGTGCCTGCAGAGACGCAGGTATGTTCTCTATGCTGTAGAGTGAATCAATGTATACATAGGCTATTTTGGAAATATTCCATAACCCAAATTCCTGTATGTCGATTTAAGTTTACATCCAGCTGGGTAAGCAGTTTACTAAATGGTGCTTGAAGAGATCTGATGGTGAGAATCTCCTCACTACTCTGGCAAGGGCATGGAATAGCATCCTCCATTTCCCTCCGCTACCTCCCGTCAAGAAGCAGTCTGCTTATTATATATGATGACCTCTCTAAATTACTTCTCTTTCCAAATTCTAAATCGTCATTTTGATTTGATTTATTCTAGCCTACACATATGGCAAGAGGCATACAGAATTTACTTTGGCACCACACATACCCTGATAAGAGTACTTTCATTCATTTACTTAGCAAATATTAGTTGAACATCTAGCATCTTTCAAGAATACAGCTGCTCCATGATTTACCTTCAAATAAATTGAAAGCCAGGGAGTTTATTTTTTCTTGGCTATACATTTATGTATTTATATTTGTATTAATACATATGGATAGAAAAGATTAATTTCAAATTTCATGTTAGTTATCCAATGTGTGGATGAAGTATATATTCACAGAGTTATTCAAAATGCTAGATATTAGCATCTTTAATTAAAAGTGTCTACCTTCACAATGGACATTAAAATGAAAAGTGTGTTTTATGGCCTTGTGGTTGAATTCATACCACAACATTTGGTATTTCACTCAAATAACCAAGTTAGGAAGTGTTACCATGTGTTAGCAGCACTACCTCAGCAAGACCATAGACCTTAGTGAAACAAATATTTAAATTTCAGCACAGAGATATAGATTGATATTTTTTCATGCTGTAGCTAGTAGTTGTATTTGGTGATTAACTGCATGCTTCCTCTCTCTGTTTCACACACACACACACACACACAAACACACACACACACACACACACACACATCATGTGCTTATTATTTTCCCACAGATAACCAGAGGACAGATATTTGTCGTCAAGATAGCACAGGCTTTTGGAAGCTCAGCAAGGCAGTTTGTGTGATGCCTGTGATTCCATTTGTCACAGGAGCCTTTATGAGGGAACAGAAGATATAACTTTGCCTCATTTTTCATTTCCTGTTATCTCTCAGATTTTGGTCTTCAGCTGCTCTGTTTTCCTGTACCTCAACTGGAGTCGATGTTATCGGAGCACCACCTGCTACCACCGTTGCAGCTGAGGCTCTGTCAGCAGCTCCAGGAGGAGAGTGCTTCCTTCCAGAGCAGCTGAGAAGCTCCCTCTGGGCCAGAGCAAACCAAGTCCATGATGAGGTCTCCATATGCAGAGCAAAGTGAAAACACTCACTGATTAACTAAATAATTCTACCAGAGAAACATTCTTAGATTTGTAACGCACTTTCCATTTTGTGGAGAACTTTCCCATCTATATTTCACTGGATCTTCAGAGCAGCCTGTAAGACAACTGGGCTCGTACAATTATGCCCATTTGCACTTGAGTGGAGATCATGTTTTCCACAACCCCTGAATTTTGAAATGCCTAAGCTGTGGGGTGCAATCCAAGGATAAATAACGGAGTCAGTGAGTCAGTGGTAAAGAAGTCAGGCCAAAGATGCACAAGAAAAGGTAAATGGTTGCCATGAGGCAGGAAGAAAAGAACAGTGAACTGCTGTGATTCAGCTATAATATGACTCTCAACATAGAGAAAGCTAAAGAACAGGAGAAAAGAATTAATGGGGGAAAGGAAGACAAAGCACATTACTTAGGAATTGTTGGAGGCATGCATTACGAGGAAGGACAGGAAGTTGATGGCAGTGGACTGTCCCAGCCTGTTCTTCTCTGATACCATTTCTTAGAGTTGGCTCCTCCAGGCTGGATCCTAACAAATCTTTCATTGGCTTCTAGGTGCCATTCACTCTCCCCCTCCTCCTCTGGAAATTACTTTCCCCTTGGTCAGAGTTCTTTTGATTGGAGATTCTCACTGCCTCCCGAGACTGTAAAAACAGAGTGAGAGGAGGTGGTATGGGGTCTTGCCTAGTCCCAGTCTTGACAAACACATCTCTTCATCCTCCCATCACTGCTCCTCCCCAGAAACACAATCTTGCTCTCATATCCTGTGATAATTCTAACCTTGTTTTAAGGTTGCTGTTCAATGATATGCCTCAGTCAGATCATTGGATCCCAGTCATTATTATATACCCATACCTCTGAATCATTTAGGGCCGTGGCTCTGAATAATTCCCAACACTCCCAAGAGTAACCATGTGAACCTGTAGCCTAAGGAGCTGGGATTCACCAACTACCAAGAAATGATCTCCTGGTGCTGGCTGCCTGCCAATCACCTCATCCACTGAAACTTTAAATGTCATCTGCTTGTCTTCTCCAACCTAATGTTTCTCTAGCTTGTGGGAGACCTTCCCATTTGTTTTAAATCTCTCTAAAATAGATGTCTTGCTTGGATTATACCCCATTGCCCTACGTTTTCAAGTATCTAGTTTTACCTACTCTAGTGGAACCTATAGCAAAATTCATTCTTACCAGCACTTATCTAACCTAAGTGGGACCTGGGCATCTAAGTTTTAATCTTACTTCTTCTAGTCTTCCCAGACTCTTGGACTTAAGCTTTGTTATATCATATGAAGGTTATAGACCATCACCAGAGTGATTGGAAGAAAGTTAACATTTCAGAGAATATGTGCCACTAAATAGGTTAGGCCATGAGCAAGAAACAAGTAAGACCTGAAAAAATGACCCATTAAGAATTCATATTTGGCTGGGCATGGTGGCTAACGCCTGTAATTCCAGCACTTTGGGAGGCCGAGGCGGGCAGATCACGAGGTCAGGAGATCGAGACCATCTTGGCTAACACGGTGAAACCCCATCTCTACTAAAAATACAAAAAAATTAGCTGGGCATGGTGGTGGGTACCTGTAGTCCCAGCTACTCAGGAGGCCGAGGCAGGAGAATGACATGAGTCAAGGAGGTGAAGCCTGCAGTGAGGCAAGATCACACCACTGCTCTCCAGCCTGGGCAGCAGAGTGAGACTCCATCTCAAAAAAAAAAAAAAAAAAAAAAATCCGTATTCATAGAGCCTTGAGAAACTACCCTACAGGTACAGGTGGGTAAAGTCTGGCAAAGGGTATGACATGGGGCTCACTGGGATATCCTTCCATGCCTACTGTCTCCAGAAGTCTCAGTCCATGTGGCTGCTATAATAAAAACACTATAGACTGGGTGACTTACAAACTACAGAAATATATTACTCACAGTTCTGGGAATTCCAATGTCAAGGTGTCCTCCTGTGAGAGCTTGCTTCTTTGCTCATTAATAGCTATCTTCTTGCTATGCCCTAATGGTGGAAGGGAGGGAGGAGCTCTCTGGAGTCTCTTTTATAAGGACACTAATCCCATTAATGAGAGCTCCACTCCCATAACCTAATGACCTCCCAAAGTCCCCACCTTGTAATAACATTGTATTGGGGGTTAGGATTTCAGATTGAATTTCGCACGGACATAAAAGCATTCAATCTATAGCAGCAGACTTCTGCAAGCTGTTAACATTTTGCTTCTTTGAAATGTATTGGTTCTATTATCACACATGCTACCCTCCAGTTGTACATAATAAAATTTATGACTAATTGTGGTTTGATGCACTACTGATACTAAAGATATTTGACAACTTGCTATGGAAAGGGCCCAAAAGGAATAATTTTTAATGAAGCATTTTGCAAGGTGCTGAAGGCTATGGAATGATGATGAAGGAGAGATTATATGTATGGGTTGCACCCATGATAAGGCAAGAGGATGAAGAGAAAAAATATTTAGCACGGAGGAGCTATAATTGAACCTTCCGCAGAAGTGACTATAATCATTAGAAGCTCCACTCTGTGATGCCTTTCACGAGATACCCTCCCTGAAACAGAAGGGCCTCTTGATTTCCAAAGTGTGCTATTTATTCCCTCCAGTTGCTTCATTCAAAATCATTCCTGGCTGGGAGCAGTGGCTCACGCCTGTAATCCCAGCACTTTGGAAGGCCAAGGCAGGTGGATCACCTAAGCTCAGGAGTTTGAGACCAACCTGTCCAACATGGTGAAACCCTGCCTCTACTAAAAATACAAAAATTTAGCTGGGTGTGGTGGCACGCACCTGTAATTTCAGCTACTCAGGAGGCTGAGGCAGGAGAATCTCTTGAACCCGGGAGGTAGAGGTTGCAATGAGTCGAGATAGCACCACTGCACAGTCTGGGTGAAAGAGTGACACTCCATCTCAAAAAACAAAAGAGTTTTTTCTTGGAACTTCCGATAAGTTTAGAACTCTGGCGACTTAGAGCAGCATTTTCCCAAGTGTGAAATGCTACAGATAATTTTAGGTGGTGCACGAGTTCGGCAAATAAAACTGAATCACATAGTGAGAAAGTTATTCCCTTTTCAATTCTCTTTTGATCCTTCTGATGACACCAAAGATAAATTCTCAGTCTGGAATTGTACATCTTTAACACCTCTCTAATGCCTGCTTTTCTCCTTTTTTAGCAAAGAAAGTACATGTTTGAAGCTCAGAGCCTTTGACAGGTAATATGTTTCCAGAAATTAATAATGTCTAGTTATATTGTATGTATTTTCATACTTACTGTCCTTCAATGGAAAATAATATTGGTTGTATATTTGAGATAATGAAATTGAGATTTCTTTTAAAATAAGTTTCTAAGTTAAAAGAGTGAATATATTTTAGAAAAAACTTTAATCGCTGATAGTACTGATGTTATGTGGCAATAGACATTGGAAAGATATTAATAGTGATATGCAAATGACTAGTAGTCAACACCAGCTTGGGTCATACTCCCAACATTTTCACTGGGCTGCAGAATTCCTCTTTCTTATCATTCCTTGCCTTTTTGCTATTCTTTTGCCCAACACAATATTTTAGTTGAAGTGCACCTTGATTGACTGGATAGCAAGCATACAACCTTCTAATGTTCATTCATTTCATGGTGGTACTACAAGTCTCACTAAAAGTTCAGATGTAGGCAAGGGAATGAGAAATTTAGTGAAGGGAAAGCCAGCATCCTTTGCCTTCAGCATGGGGGATGATAGAACAGGCATAAGGGAAAAAGCATGTCAACACAGAATGGGATATATATGCCCCTTGTAGCCTCCTCGCCACCCTGCCCCTTAATGTCTCCTATTGCATAGGGGGACAGAGGGAGAGGAGAGGGAAACCATAGACCATGTATTTGGGTAATTGCTTTCTCAAAATGAAATGGCATCTTCTTTTTATTTCCCTTACTCTCACCTAATAACACTAGCGTATTATATTCCCCACACTGAAATCTGGGTGTATAAATCTTTGCAGGCACAGTGAGGCCTTGTTGGGTTTGGCTGTTGTTTCTGAATAGAGTATAAGGGGACATAAAATGTAAGTGAATCAAGCCCTCAGCTAGCATTTAATTGATAAGAACTAAAGCTAATATTAGATAACAAATAAATGGTCTGTTGCACAGGCATTTAATTAAACACCAAATTAATGCAGTAATGACCTACTGGAACTAACAACCAGGAATGCTTTACTGCACTCCAGCATCTGGACGCTTTCACCTTCCAGTCCCCCTCCTCCTTCCCCCGCCTCCATGGACAGATACATTATAAAGAAATACATTCACTCATAGCCCATGTCCTCATGTTTTCATGTCCCAACTCATCACATATAAAAATCTACTTTGCCCAAGAAAGCTTGACTATTTAGTTTACGCTCTACCTCATCTTTCCCATCATACGTCCCAAATCTCAGCATTTGAGACTATTTGAAACCCTAGTCTTGTAACCCTTGGCTGATTACATGCTGCCTTGAAGATTAATTGCAGACAGTGTTTTAGTTAATGGTTTCAGGGAAGAGCATGCAAAATCATGAAGGAGAGTTGAGGAATCAATACGTGGCTTTATCTGGACCTATCCAGGAGCTTTCAGTCATACAATAAAACATATAATTAGTACAGGAGATTAACTCCACTCAGATTTACTCAACTCACCCTTGTTGACTCATCTGGGCTGCAATCATACAAATCAACATCTTCATGTTGACTCATATGCACAAGTTAGAGATAAGCACTGGAGACATTTTGTGAACACCTTTTGCATACAGAGACCACACACATCCATGTGAATGCTACATCTTTCTTATGGTCCATGAGACTTTGCAGTTCCCTGCTGGACATACGAACAGACCCTTTTCTTTTTCTTTTTTATTTTTTTATTATACTTTAAGTTCTAGGGTACATATGCACAACATGCAGGTTTGTTACATGTGTATACATGTGTCATGTTGGTGTGCTGCACCTGTTAACTCGTCATTTTTATTAGGAACAGACCCTTTTCAAGGATGTCCCTTAAGGGTTTCTGTTTTCCTACACTCCAGTGTGACTTCAGTGAGAAGAAAGTGCTCTCTCGGTGCCAGCAGCCTTGCATCCATGCATCATCCCAATGTGGGGCTTTAAAAGTGAATGCAGGTGACTTTACTGGAACATTTCTACAGAATTCTTCAGCCTCATATGGCCTAATTCCTCCTGCTCTGAATGCTGAGAAAGCAAACCTGTACTGTGTGGCACATGCTATGTACTTACAAATTTGGAATCTCTATCCATAATTCCTGAGGTGAGGGATTCCTGTATCAAAGGAGTTTTCAATGAGTTTGGAATATTATTTTTCCTAAACTAGCACCCATCCCCTTCTCCAACAAGATTGTAAATCAAACTGATTTTCACAAGCTGAGTTAAACCCTATTGACTCTAGAAGGACAATAGAGAAAAATCTATATTTATATCTATATATCTAACATATACACATATATTTTATATATATATATATATTTTTTTTTACAGGTTTTCATGTTAGATTGTCTTTCCTGCAGGATTCTCCTATATACCTTACCATACTCTAGTCCTTTTACATCACACTATCTCTTCCAATCCCACCTTTACCCAATTCCCATCTCCATCTCCTTTATGGGACCCTCATTATCTCATCCTTCCTCAGAACTCCCCATGTATATCTCCTCATACGTACAGACCATTTCTGCCTCTGGAACTTGTGAGTCTGAAAGTCAATAGCAACTTCAATGAACTCTTTTAAGGTTTTGTTTTCTTTTGTAAGGAAACTGAAAAAAAAAAGTAAATCTCTAATGGTGAAGTTTCCTGAAAAATTCAAGGTGAATAGGGGAGATATCAGGGGCCTAGGATAGAGCTTTCCTGCATCTTTTAATAACATCACACATGTTCCCCTTTCCAGGTATGGTCAAGCCTCTGTGGATGGGACAGATAGATTCAAGGGAATCTTATCCTACAACTTTTGGTACCATTTGCACCTGTGGTATGTATGAAGTCTTCTGAGTGACCTAGAATTTATAATAACAGCTCATATTTATTGAGGACTTACCGTGTGTAGGACACTGTTTTAACTTTGTGAGAAATGTATTTAAAACAATCTATATAATATTTCTGGATATTTGCCCAACATCTTGCTTTCTCATTAATGCATTAATCCTAAGATTTATTGTGCCATTAAATAGCTGACTAAAAGATTTCCCAAATTATTCTCCACATCAGTTGTTGTATGCAATACTCTTCTCACCCCTGTGAAATAAATTGGGCCGGTATAACTACCCCTTTTGAAATGAATGTGTTAAACTCAGAGAAGTTGAAAAAATCACACAGCAATATAGGGCTGGAACTAGAGAAGAAATCTGACTTTCAGAACAAGGTGTTTTTCATGATACCACGTTGTCCCTTTTCTTTACAGGCTGCTATGCACAGTGTTGAAATAAACTACCTGGGAAAAGGCAACCATGTAATAAGCTTTAAAAATAAATAAAGAGATATTAAATTATCTCCTCTAATTTTTGTTCTTCAGTCATATGTTTTATCCCGGGATAGCAAATTGTTTACAAGCAATTACAGTAATTAAGCATAAATACACCCCAGCGAGGCAAATATTATTATCCACTTTTTAACAGATGGGAAAGCAGAAGTAGAGAAAACTGGAATGACCTGCACAAGGCCAAACAGGGTGTCTGCTACAAAAAGAGAGAGAGGGCCTGGAACCTCAGACACCCCAGCTTTATTCTCAGACTTCTAGATAGTCCACACTCTTTAAGGAGGTTTTGACATTTAAAAAAAAAGAAAACCATAAATAAAGGATGAAGGTGGTTGGTGACAACGCCAGGGAGAGAGATGGCAGAGGTAACAACGCCAACAGGGAAAAGGCTTGAAAGACGCGACGTGACATAGCCCAGTGCCTCAGAGATAGCTGAGACAAGGTCCAGGTTCATGTTCAGGCTTCCTAGGTTTAGCAGAAACATTTATAAATAGAATATAACAGTCTACTCTCAGAAATAAGGTGGCCAAGCTTTTTTTTCCTTTACATGTTCAGAATGAGTCTGAGCCCATAAAATGAAGATTACTGGAACTACGGAATAAAACAATGTGGTCGTGATGAAGACACAATCACCCTTTCTGAAGGACTTTGGGATTTATGAGTCAAATGCAAAGTTGCATTAATATTAAGAAAATTACATCCATGGGAAAATGCTGAAAGACAAGAAGGCTAGCTTCTCATGCTGCATCTTTCTGCCCATTATCACATTTGACAAACAGTTTGAATTCAAGCAGAAAGTGGATGGCCAAATGGAGTTAGACAGGATTGAAACAATGGCATTAAGAGTTAACAAAAATGCATTTGAAATGAAAAGTTGGCAGACAAGGTTCATGTCACATTCCCGAAATCCAAAACAGTAAAGCCAAGATAAATACTTGTTTGATTTTTCTGTTGAAATATTTAGGAGATTTTTTCTATCCTATTTGTCATCACTTATCAATGTAAGATGGATTCGGCCTGCAATAAAACAGAGGGGATTTTAATATCTCCCTCAGACAGCTTTATGAAGTTTTATGTATAGGACAGAAAAGTATCCAGACACCCGTTCCTGCAAAGAAGCAAAAAGTTATTTATGGCACTGGTTATTTCTGGGAAAACTTATACAGTCACCATATACCAACCACAAGAGAGTGAGAAAGAGAAAGAGAAGAGAGAGAGAGAATACAAGCTAGAGAGTACAGCACTTCATTGTCAAAGTTACTGATTTGCACACACCTCAGGACAGCATCTACGCATCTCCAATGTTCTTAGAAGAGGCAAGAAAATATTGAGAAATGTATGCACCTTCTTGGAGAATTCTTCATACAAAAACATTTTGGCCACATTAGAACAAGCATGGAATATCACTACCTATAATGAGATGATGTTAGTTGGTTCCAATAGATTCTGAAAGTTTACTTTAAATATTGGCTGAAATAGGCAATTCTAAGTCCTTTTTTATTGTGACTGTTACTCAGAATATTAAAAAATTATGTTTCTATTTCAGTAGTGCAGGTCTTTCCTCTCTGACTTCCACCATTCATGAGATATTTCTACATAAATCAGCTAATTTAGGAATAAAAAAGAATAGAGAGACAAACAAGACAGTTAAGCTGTGTAGCCTATCACTAATTTAAAAACATTTCCACTCAATAATAAATCTTTAGATGTTAAATGAAAATGATCTCAAAGATCAAAATGTGAATAAGTAGGGCAAAGTAGGATGTTTGGAATAATAGAAGTTGACTGTCAGTTCTTTTTTTCTATTATTTTGCTGACTTGTGAATGTGGCTATTAAATTCAGCAGCGTGAATAACAGTTAAACAAGGCCATCAGCCTGAATAAAGGGGTGAATGAATGAATGCACAAATGAATGAATTGCATGTAACTTATACCAATGCTCTATTTGCATTAGCTAGTCATTTTAGGAAATGTGATGTTTAAAACCTGAAGTTTTCTTATGCCTGTCTTAGACTGTTCAGTCATCCCACTCACAGGTGACATGTCAGTTGGCACTTGGTGGTGTGCAGGCTGAGACATCATGCAATTCCATACAACATTCAGCTATGGTGTTGTTAGGCCAAAATGTCCCCACAGACTATTATCACTTATAAGTCTAGATTTGGGCTGCTTTTGATTTTCACTTTGTATTCTACCCACCAAATAACTTCTGGGTAAGAGGATTCATCTACCATTCAAAACATTGGACACTGGTCTGGATAGCATCATTTTTCCCACTTTGAATACAAGTGCTTGATGAGTAATGGTGTTGCTGCCTTCCAACACACCGGAGAAGAACAGGCCCCTCTGGAAGCAATTAATAATCCTGGTGGTCAGTAGGTGAGCTATAGCTCCTGTTCTCAGACCTCTAATTCAACAATATGACCAAACATACCTGTTCTGTAGAGTTTGCAATCCACTGCGTGCTTAAAAGAGAACAGCCCAGTGAGGTAGTATTTAATGACCTCCCCAGCTGATGAATCTCAAAATTTTCAATATGACATTTAAGCAAAGTCACATTTGTACTCTGGAAATTTTTCCAGGTCCAGATTCTAGTTCACAGGTCAGTGAATCAGCTTTATTGGGTCTCAAATCTCTCTTGTACTTTCCTGCTTTTCCAAACACTCTATAATCATTAGAATCACATAGTGACACCATATACTTTATGACAACAAATGAAAGAAACTACCTATAGCAAGTTGCTAAACTATTTCTCTCAATCTCCCAATTCGACATCCAGAGGATTGAGGTGTTGTAGGACAGGTGCCACTGGCTAGGTAATTATTAGGGTTTAATTAATTTATTTCTAAGCCAGCTGCCACATCCTCCTTCATTGGTCAGTATTTTAAATTTCCTTTAAATTCCTCCTGACTTAAGCAGCAATAACAGGGATTTAGGGAAATAAAAATTAATGTTTAATTAGGAAAGAAATAGAATTTGTTTGTTTGTTTGCTTTCCTAATGGGAGCACAAAAGCCTTTTGTATTTTTTTTATAACTCATCTTTCCATTTTTGAAACGTGAGCATCAAGTGCATTTAGAATTCTAGTTTCTTTTATAGTTTTAGCAGTTCTCCCACCTAGACAATATACTTCTCTCCCAACTTTGATGGAGAAAACATCAAGATGATTTTCAGTAATTAGCCAATGCATATGGATGGTTTGAGAATATTACACCTTTTCTCACATAGTAATAGTTCTTTCCAAGAAATGTGATACTAGTCACAAGCCCTGATACCCTAGATGGATGGACATTGCACCTAAGTGGATTCATGACTAAGTGTCATGGCCCACACACCTCAATTGAGAAAATAAGCCAAAAATACCCACCACAGAGAGTGGTCTGAATCTAACCCCGACACCCTTCACTACAGGTTGCAATGATTTTGCTGCTTAATGGGGAATCATCCAGGCTTCTCTTGATTTGGCTCCTGCATCCACTTTGGTCTTACAGCTCAAGGTTTCTCAGTCCTACCTCTGTGTGCTAACACCACCAAACTGCACATAACCCACTGCTCCTCCAACATCCCTAAACACCCCCGCCCTGTACCCTCACATGTTCCATGCTGCTTCCACATCTCTACTGTGTTGAACTGTCCCTTCAGTCTGGAATGTTCTAAGTGTGTTTCAATTAGGTAGTGATAATTCACATTGTGTGTGTTGCAATTTACAGTTCCTTACTTAACAAAATTGATACAGAACGCCATGAGGTTTGCATTAAGAAACACTGAAAGCCTACTTTTTGATATAAAATTCAAGTTTCCAAATCATATGGATCTATAATTCAAGAAGTAAACTTTTAATAAAAGGTTTCTTGAATATAAAATTCAAAATGAGCTTTCTCAGCTCATAGCTTTTAGGAAGATTTGTTTGAAAGTACCAAAAAAAAAAAAAAAAAAAAAAAA
>NW_016808040.1:1459159-1468414 GCF_001698545.2 Rhinopithecus bieti
AAAACTCAACTGGAAGCTTATTAAACAATTATTTCTTCTGTCTAATCAATGCATTTAATAGGCAAATTGAAAAATACAGAGCCAAAAGCCATAGACTGTGCCCTCAAAAAGCTTAGTCTAGCTAAGATAAAATTCCCATTAATTGTAATGGGAAATCACATTATAAAATGGCAAACCTGAAGTGCCAAATGGATGACAGGCAATCAATGAGTGCAACTGGAAGAAATAGAAAAGAATTTAGGCATTCGTTAATGGAGGAACAGTGTCATCACAGATGAGGAAATGTTCCCCTGGTAGCCTTTTTGAAAGGAGTGTGGATGGGTTAATGAATTTAGAACACATCACTCACTCTAACTAAGCAGAGGGATTGTGTTAGGAAACGGTGATGGTAAGTTTGGAAAGAAGAAACGTGACTGTCCCTGTTTATTTCATGCAGTGTCTCCTCATATTTTTCTATAAAATAAGACAGTACACACTGAAGATGATTTGTAATTCCACTTTTGTCCAGCTTTGACCTCAAAATGCACCTTCTCACCAGCATATGATTGCTTAGGCGTGTAACAACTGCATGTTCATTAGCTGATGACTCTGCTGCATCTGACCATCTCTAAGGGTTAAGTTCATTATTACTAAGCAACCTGAAGGGTTTAGCAGTCACAGCATAACAATTCATGGAGGAGGGAATAGCAACAACTTTTGCCCTTTGCATTTTTTTCTTCTCTATTTATGGGTTAGTTCAATTTACCATTAGTTTCCCCAAATTAATGTGCCTTCTAAGGGTACACTGAGACCAGCCACGTGTTTCAAGTCCAGTTATGTTTTTGTTGGTCACCCCATCTTATTACCCAACTTTCTAAATTTCCAGGATGAGATAAAGCAAATATACATCAGAAACACAAACACTCAACTATACGTACATGGAGGAAAAAGAATGTCAGGTGAAGACTTTTGACTACTGGTTGAAAAAACTTAACTTAGAATCAGGAGCCCTCTATGAGCTAAATGTACTTTAAATTAAAGTCAATAAAATGCACTGTACTTTTCTGCAAATATTGACAACTAATAATCTTTAGTCACGTTCAAAATATGGACTGAATACAGAGCCAGTGAAAGTGAGTCAGCACCTATGACATGATGTTCATGATCTGAATTATGGGTTAAATGTATAACTTTATATTTCCTAATGAGACAAAGAACAGGAAACTAACATCTGTAATGATGTACACTACTACTTAGTATCCAAAATAAAAATGGTCTTAGTTTTAATGCTACTCTTTTTTTGCTCTGAGATCCTTTTAAAATATTACATAATATTTCAAGATACTATATTTAAATTATTTTCTTAAAGTTTATAACAGTTGGGCACAGAGATGTGACTCTTAGAATTTTCTTTCCACTATCCCATTTTCCATTTTTCAGGAGTATTTCACACCTGCTCCTTAAGATTCCTTTTCAGTACACACTACAAAGACGTTCTTGAACTTGTCCACAGCTATTTCTAATTTGTCTGATCTTCATCAGTCAGTTTAAAGGGGCATAAAATGTCATCTGCCTCATCCGTCACTGTGTGTGTGTGTTAATGTATTTATCTGATTCACTTCCCCTGAGTCGTCTAAGCTTGATGCAGTTCTGAATCTTTCCCATCTCCTAATTTATTTCAGTCACTCCTCGGGTGTACTGGAGTTGAATTTTTCAGGTAGACTCATCTGAAAAGATGCCATGCTCTAGCAATTCTATAAGCAATTATCATCCTAATAGCTTGCAAATCCTGCATTGTATATTCACTGTTGGTCTACTGCCAGACAGAGGTCCATTTTCCCCTAAGCCCTTGACATAGTATTTTCAGAAGCCTTCCCAATGGAGGAGTTGTTTGACTCCTTTGGGATGGTTAGAAATAGTTAATGATGCTGTATCATCATAAGAGGTTGGTATGAACATTTGGTGGTAGTATGACCACAATTGCTACTACTGAAAATTTCAGCTCAACCTCCTACTGTAGCTGACATGGCGTAATGGAATGATCAAACCTACTAATTTTCAGATAAGGCTAATATGGCTCAATACAGTGTCAAGAAAACCTTCTTCATCACCACCATCATCAAAATCTATTATGATCATAATTACTTCATCAGAATATAACATTTACTACAGGCTTATATCACTTAGAGTCTTACATTAGATTTTATGCATACTAATGGAAGAGTGATATAATAAGATAAATATCAACTTAAAGTAGCAGATGCTGTTTCTCCAATGAGTAATATGATAGTGATTCTCGGGCAGTAATGGAACAGTAAGAAAAGACACCAGGACTGTTGGGTGTTGGGAGCTGTTGGAATACCAGCTGGGCCTGAAAAGACAGGCATGAGTATGCATAGAGAAGATTGGAGAATGACGTGGTCAGTGGTGTGGCAGTCATTTTGTGCTGGGAATAATCTAGGCCAAATCAACTGATATGAAGGGCTCATGGAGAAGAATGTTGAAAATTAATACTGTATACTGAAAACTCAAGTCACAAAAGGTTTTGAATTGTGTGAACTTTTATTTTAGGCTAGAGGAGAAACTGAGAGCCACAGCATTCCAAAGAGGCCCCTTGTCCAAAGACTACTGTTTCCTTGGTATGATTGCTTTTCTATCATGTGTCTCATTCAGTCTTTTATTTATTCATTCAGCAAAGGGTTCCTGACTGTGCACTATATGCCAGGAACCTTTCTATATGTCATACACACAGCAAGAAACAAAATACAAACTTAATTGTTCATTGTGGAGAATATTAGTTTGCTAGGTCTACTACAGCAAAATACCACAGACTGGGTGGCTTAAATAAAAGAAGTGTGTGTTTTTGTTTGTTTGTTTTTTTTTTTTTACATTTCTGGAGACTACAAGTCCAAAGTCAAGGTGATAACTGGATTGATTCGCTCTGAGACTCCTCTCTTTGTCTTGCAGATGGCAGCCTTCTTGTTGCCTCATCACGATTGTCCTTTCTTGTGCATGTGCTCCCCTGGCTTGTCTCCATCTTTTAATAAGGACATCAGCCATATTCAATTAGGGCCCCCTCTAAAGGCTTCATTTTAACTTAGTCACCTCTCTAAAGACCTTTTTTATAAATACTTTTACAGTCTGAATACTGGGGTTTGGAACTTCAACGTATTAGTTGTGAAGTGCATATTTCAGCCCACAATGTGGAGCTAACATTCTAGTGGGGAAAACAAATACCCACTCTCATAAAATGAGCTCCTTGGGGCTTCCTCGAGGGTTTACCTATCACACTCACCATTCATGAACCCAGGAGTGGACATAGCTGATGCTCAGCCTGAGCCCCCTGTTACCTACACACGTATAACCCCTCTCCCACTTTCCTGGCACCATCCAGGCAAAGGAAAGGGGGCAGCAAGGACCTGTCTCTTCTATGATGTGCCTGTTGTGACTTAAATTCTCCAAATCCTTCTCATAACCTGATTTCTCTTGACGATGATAAGGACAAAGAACCAACACAGTGAGATTTGGCCTTCGATCTGCATACCCCAGGAATGGTCCTGATCAGAAGGCTCAGATAAGAATATAAAAAGAAACAAAAATGCTTAGAAAAGAGATATACTATGTGTAACCTGAATTTTCCAGTCTCAGCAGTCTGTGGGTAAAGTAAGGTCACATTAATATTAATAATCAAATTGTCTGGCCTGCAGCTGCGCCTGCGAAACCACAGATTCTCATTCTTCATTCTCCTGGCCTACACCCCAAGGTCTTTGATTATCTCTCAGTTATTTCTTGGAGGCCCCAGGGTGAGTCTCACCTCGTGTTTGTTCAAGAATAAGTGCACATCTGTTCTTTCTCTCTAAGAGCCTTGTAGAAGTCCACTGACTGGGACATTTGGGGGCAGCACTTCTCTAACACCACAACTGATGATGCCTTCTGAGAGAGCGCAGCTCCCTACCACTGTGCCTTACCACTCCCTAGTTTCTGCCAAGTTTGGCCAGGCTGTCCCTTAAACTAATGCCCTTCTCCAACTTGGCTTGCCCTTCTTCACCTGGATACTGAGGCAATAATGCTATTGCCCCCAGTCTCAAATTCTGCTAAAAGTGACCCCTGGAAATGGAGAAATGATGCATTCCAGTCCCTGAATACAACCCCTCAAGCATACCAATTCATGAAAGCAGAAGACCACACCAAGAGCGAGGCATGGTGGATCAGGCATAACTTACTCTTACAACCAAACTTCACTTTGATCCACTGATATTAACCATACCATTTTTCATAGGAAAATAAATGTCATCATCATTCATGAAGATGAACAACAATTATCATATCGTGTATTCTATCATTTAGACATTGGTTACTTTATTTTCAAACATTTTGTCAGGATAAAAAAACAGTATTTATTCTAAATATATTTTTATAGAGTCAACATGAGTTTAACCCATTCCAATCATCTACATTTTTTTGAGTATCTACTCTGTGCAAGGTGTTTTGCAAGAAGAGGTTATTGGCATGGGTTGTGGGTGAAACAATGCTCCTTCTTTTTAAAATAGGTTAATTTTTTTATATTTTCTAATTATTTAGTGGCAATGATACTGCATTTTTTCCTCTACACAAAGGATGACTTTCTTCTTTCATCTCAATGTTGTTAGAATCAAAGATAAATAAAGTGAATAAACTCTACATGAGGATCCAACAAGTCACATGTCTTGATGGCAAGGTACAGTGACAGACATCCAATTGATATCACCTATACAATGGATTTCTTTCTTTCTTTCTTTCTTTTTGAGATGGAGTCTTGCTCTCTCTTTCACCCAGGCTGGAGTCCAGTGGCATGATCTTGGTTAACTGCAAACTCTGCCTCTTGTAAATAATTCTCCTGCCTCAGCCCCCTGGAATAGTTGGGACTACAGGCAGCTGACTAATTTTTGTATTTTTAGTAGAGACGTGTTTTCGCCATGTTGGCCAGGCTGGTCTCGAACTCCTGACCTCAGGTAATCTGTCCACCCTGGCCTCCCAAAGTGCTGGGATTACAGGTATGAGCCACCACACTAGGCCATCACCTATACCATGGATTTCTACTGGGCATCATCTAAGTGGCTCAGTTAACTTTATAAACCAAGAAACTAACTCCTTGCTTTTCACTCTTATCTGAACACATTTGAGATAAAACATCTATTTAATCCACTTCAAACATGAGAGTCTAGTAAAACTTATTAAACCAGTAGGCATCAGGTAGATAATTGACTAACATTCTCTTTTCCACTATTTGCTATGTATGGCATGGGTAAAACTTGATTTTCCAAATATTCACCATACATGGAGTATTAGGCTGATTTCTATGTAAACCCATGTTTGAAGGTTATCTCAAGATATATGTTTAATCTCCAAAAATAAATTCTTCCAAAAAAAGTTAACAGTGATAAAGTAGAAGTAACCCTAGTAGCCCTCCATTTGTAAGAAGGAATTTAGTGTTTCCACAGGGCTTTGTTGGGGAAACTCTCATGAATTTTTAAATAATCCATGCAGTAGTGATTATTATCTGAAATCATCAAAAAATCAATGTGTGGTTGGTAATAATGATGATAAGAATTTGCTTTTGCACAACTTCAGAATTTACACTATGCTCCACATTCTTTACCTCATTTGAATCTTCCATTCCTTATTGATACATATGTAAATATTATAGTAGCCATCTGAGAATTGTGGGACTGGACTTAGGTTAATTGCTTTATTCAAAATGATTAGATCAAAGCAGACTGCAAGCCAGGTTTCCTGACTTCCGTTTTCGTTTTTTTTTTTTTTTTTCTGCATTGTCATCACTGTCCCATCACTAAAAGCTATACTTGTGCAACTCACACACCACTCATTTTTCCATCCTTTCTCCATTTTTGAATTTTGTAGCCATACAGATTTGAATAGTTATTATTGAGTTTTTTGTAGTACTTTATGTTAGCACCCTCAAACAATAGTCTTCTTAATTGTATGCAAAGACATT
The DNA here is from genome assembly GCF_001698545.2 of Rhinopithecus bieti. Classification (NCBI taxonomy): domain Eukaryota; kingdom Metazoa; phylum Chordata; class Mammalia; order Primates; family Cercopithecidae; genus Rhinopithecus; species Rhinopithecus bieti. Next base: position 1,465,134 of record NW_016808040.1, read on the forward strand.
TCTACAATAACATGCTTTCCCTAATTTCTCTCAAGAAAATTTTTGTTTTGTCCTAAGTTTTATTCTACACTCAGGGGTACATGGATAAATATCATGTTGCTGAGTTTTGGTGCACAAAATATCTTGAATCTTTAATATTTACAATAATCTTTGTGGCTTACAATTAAATTTACCTTAAGAATGCAAATATGCCACCTACCATAAACTACTGTCAAACTGGTCAAGGTATATAAGCTCATTGTTTTCAAGTAGTGGACCAAAGGAAAGGCAGGGGGTAATTCGTAAGCGAAAGAGAACATGTGAAATGAGTTGAGACCCTCATTCACCAAGGCTCTCTGACTGAGGGTGCTTTCATTACAGTGATGCAGAGAGGTAAAGCCCAGTCACGGCAGCAATCTTGCTGAGCTGAAGCGACAGATAACACCATTAATGGCTGCTAAAGCAGCAGGGGTTTGCTGGGTGAAGCACCAGAGAAGGGAGGAGGCCCCAAAATTCTGCATGTGGTTTCTTTACTGGTTTCTGGCTGACTGGGCTGGGAATGTATAGGACAAGACTCTGTGAAGCATCTAGCAGAGATCACCTGCTATTGGGAAAAGAACTGAATGAAGATGTCTCATATCACAAAGCGCTGGGAGATGCTGGATTTCTGGTCAAGCCAAGAGTAAAGAGGCCTAACTGAGTGCCTCAGGTATTCAGTAGGCCATGTGTAGGGCGAAGAAACATAGTCTAAGGTAAGGGCAACACCTTAAGTTTAAAGACAAAACCAAAAAAGACCAGCCTTAACGATGAATACAATCAAACCTGACATAATCTAAAGGATCCTCTGGTAATTTAACTGTCTACTTGAAGAAAAGTTAACTTTCTTTGGAGGCAGAAAATATAATCCAGATTCCAAACAATTTATCCTTCCTTATATCTATGGTACAACCAAAACATTAATAGACATGCAAAGAGGCAGAATAATGAAACCTACGATCAAGAAGAAAAAGAGTAGAAACACATCCTGATACAACCCACATGCTGGAATTACCAGACAAAAACTTTAAGAGCAGCTATTATCAACATGTTCAAAGAATTATAATGAAACATGGTCATCTTAGGTGAATAAGTGGAAAGTGGAGAATAAAACAGATGCAGATTCCAGAAATGATAAATCCAACTGTGAAGTGAAAAAGCCCCTGAATGGATTTAATGGTGTATTGAAAACTGCAGAAGAAAGGAGTTGAAAAACTTAAAGACAGTTCAATAGAAATTTTCAAACATAAAAATCAAAGAAAAAATATTTTAAATAAATTAACAGAGTCTCAGAGATCTGCAAATCAATAGCAAGAGATCTGACTTACATGTAACTGAAGTTGCTGAAGATAGAGAAACAGAATGAGCAGAAAACTATATGAATAAATAATGGTAAAATTGATGGAAAACATCAAAATTACAGATCTAAAATTTCTGTGAATCCCAAGCAGGATAAACACAAAAAGAACCACACCTAGACACATCAAAATCAAACTGCTGGAAACTGGAAATAATCATAAAAGCAGCCAGTGGGAAAAAGGCACATTGCAGACAGGAGAACAGCAATGCAAAATGATGGCAAACTTATTATCAGAAACAATGAAACTCACAAGACAATGAAATGGCAGCTTTAAAGTGCTTTAAAAACAACACAAAACAGAAGAATCAACCCAGAATTCTCTATCCATTAAAAATAAGGATGAAATAAAGACATCTTCAGATATATAAAAGTTGAAAAATTTTATTGTAAGCATACGTGAATGGCAAGTAATGCAATAGAGTTATTCATCCTGAATGCAAATAACATCAGATGGAAACTCAGATATATAGAAAGTTAATAAAAGATGATAAATATGTGAGTAAATATGAAATGTTGTCTTTTTTTCTTTTGCCAATTTCTTGAAAAGACAACTATTTACAGAAAAAGTAGTGTTTTACTGTGGGGTTTATAATGCATGTAGATGTAAAATATTTGACAATTATAACATAGAACATAGAGTGGGGGGATAGAATAAATGAAGTAATACTTCTATAAGATTTCCACATCTTACTTGAAGTGGTGTGGTATTAATTCTAAGTAGACCGTGACAAGTTGAGAAAACGTATTATAATTCTCATCAACCACTTAAAAGACACAGAGGTATAGTTTAAAAGCTTGTAGACAAACAAAAAAGAAATACTATAAAAGATTATATTAAACTAAAAGAAGCCAAGAAAAAAGGCAGAGGAATAGCAATAGATTAGTCAAATAGAAAGCAAGCAGCCAAACAATATCAACAACGACATGAAATATAGTGGACCAAACCCTCTCCTCGGTTATATGGTTAAGTGATTTTTGACAAAGTCTCAAAGACAATTCAATGAAGTCTGTTCAACAAATGGTACTTACACAATTTGAAAATACATGTGCCCCCACCCCCAAAATAAGAGCACTATATCACATACAAAATTAGCTAAAAGAATTGTGGACCTAAACGTAAAATATAAAATGTAAAACAGTAAATCTTCCATTAAAAAATCATGACAGAAAATCCTTGTGACCTTAGTTTTAACAAAGATTTTTTTGCTTGCAATACCAAATACACTATTCATAAAAGAAAATAAATGAATTAATTTGACCTCATCAAAATTAAAAACGTGTCCTCTTTGAAAGACACTATAAAGAAAATGAAAAGATGGCCAGGTGCAGTGGCTTACACCTGTAATCCCAGCACTTTGGGAGGCCGAGGTGAGAAGACAGCTTGAGCCCAGGAGTTTGAGACCAGCCTTGGCAACACTGTGAAACCCATCTCCATTTAAAAATAAAATAATAATACAGGAAGTATTACGAGCCCAGGAGTATATACAGAAAGGATCACGAACCCAGGAGGTCGAGGCTGCAGTGGGCGAAGATCATGCCATTGTGCTCCAGCCTGGGTGACAGAGCACGACCCTGTTGAAAGGGAGGGAAGAGAAGGGAAGGGAAGGGAAGGGAAGGGAAGGGAAGGGAAGGGAAAAAGAAGGAAGGAAGGAAGGAAGGAAGGAAGGAAGGACGAAAGGAAGAGAGGAAGGAAGAAAAGAAAGGAAGGGAAGAGAAGGGAAGGGAAAAAGAAGGAAGGAAGGAAGGAAGGAAGGAAGGAAGGAAGGAAGGAAGGAAGGAAGGAAGGAAGGAAAGGGAAGGGAAGGGAAAAGGAAGGAAGGAAGAAAAGGAAGGGAAGGGAAAAAGAAGGAAGGAAGGAACGAAGGAAGGAAGGAAGGAAGGAAGGAAGGAAGGAAGGAAGGAAGGA
>NW_016808040.1:1468899-1497076 GCF_001698545.2 Rhinopithecus bieti
AAGGGAAGGGAAGGGAAGGGAAGGGAAGGGAAGGTCTTGTTGGGGCTAATGCAGATGGTCACCTTAAGTTGAAGCCAATGCACATTTACCATTCTGAAAATCCTGTGGCCCTTAGGAATTATGCTAAATCTCCTCTGCTTATACACTAGAAATGGAACAACGAAGCCTGAAAGACAGAAGATCTATTTACAGGATAGTTTACTAAATATTTTAAGCCTACTGTTGACACCCACTGCTCAGCAGAAAGATTATTTTCAGAATATTACTGCTTGTTTACAATGTACCTGGTCACCGAAGAGCTCTGATGGAGATGTACAAGGAGATTAATGTTGTTTTTATACCTGCTAATACAACATGTATTCTGTAGCCCATAGATCAAGAGTAATTTTTACTTTCAAGTCTTATTTTTTAAGAAATAAATTTTATAAGGCTATAGCTGATACAGATAGTGGTTCTTCTGATGGAAATGGGCAAAGTAAACTGAAAGCCTCCTGGAAAGGATTCTCCGTTCTTAATGGCATTCTAGGTGCCATTAATAACATTTGTGATTTATGGGAAGAGGTAAAAATATCAACACTAACTGAAGTAAGTTGATACTAATCTTCATGTATGATTTTAAGGGGGCTCAAGACTTCAATGGAGGAGGTCACTGCGGATATAGTGAAAATAGCAAGAGAACTAGAATTAGAAATAGAACCAGAAGATGTGACTGATTGCTGCAATCTCATGATAAAACTTAAATGAATGAGGAGTTGCTTCTTATGGATGAGCAAAGAAAGTGGTTTCTTTAGATGGAGTCTACTCCTGGTGAACATGCTGTGAACATAGCTAAAATCACAGCAAATGATTTACAGTATTACATAAAGCAGCAACAGAGTTTGAGAAGATTGACTCCAATTTTGAAAGAAGTTTTATTGTGAGTAAAGTGCTATCAAACAGTGTCACATGCTACAGAGAAATCATTGGTGAAAGGAAGAGTCAATTGACACAACAAATTTCATTTTTGTCCTATTTTAAGAAATTTCCACAGCCACTCCAACCTTCAGCAAACACCATCCTTATCAGTCAGCAACCATCAACAATGAGGCAAGACCCTTCACCAAAAGATATGACTTGCAGAAGGCTCAGATGATCATTAGCATTTTAGAAATGAAGTGTTTTAAGTTATGTACATTATTTTTGGGGAGTATAATGCTATTGCACACTTAACAAACTGTGGTGTAATATAAAGGTAACTTTTATATGCACTGGGAAACCGAACTATTTGTGTGACCCACCTTATTGTGATGATATTCACTTTATTATGGTCATCTGGAATAGAACCCATAATATCTCTAAGATATTCCTATTCTACTCAGCGATAAAAATGAATGAACTATTTATACACACAATAACATGAATGAATCTCAAAATAATCATGCAGAGTGAAAGATAGGCAAAAAAGTGCATGCTATATAATGCATTTGTAAAAAAATTTCTAGAAAACGCAAACTAATCTATAGTGACTGGAAGCAGATCAGTGTCTGCATGATAATGGAACAAGAATGGTACAGAAAAGAGTGGGAGGGAAGAATTATAAGGCCATAAGAAAACTTTTGGGAGTGATAGGTATTTTCCAAATCTGGATTGTAGCCATGGTTTCATGGGTACATACATGTATCAAAACATCGAATTTTATACCTTAATATGTGCAATAGCTATACTGCTTGCAAAAGCAGAAATATAAGCAACAGAAATGTTCATCAACAGTAAGACACATATTTTGTTTTATTAAATTTATTTACATGCAGCAATAACAATGTGAAAAAACCCACAACTACATGCAACAACATGAATGCAACTTCAGAACACACTTAGAGTAAACATAGCAAATCATAGAAGCATAAACAATAACATTACTACAGTTGTCAAAATTGGAAATATAGCAAACTAAATGATATGTTGTTTTGGAGCACTTCCAAATGTTATTAAACAATAAAGAGAAAATCAAAGGTGAAACGACAACCACACAACTCAAGAGTAGTGGCTCTTCTGGGCAGGTGGAATAGAAATGGAACTAAGGAAGGGCACTCAGAGTGCTTCCAAAGGTAATTGTGATGTTTTATTTTTAAAATTGGGTAGTGACCAACCTGGGTGTTCCTTGGATTGTTATTCTTTATGCTGTAGAAATGGTTTGTATATATCCATTTTTATCTACTCAGTATTTAATGAAATATGTTGGGAAGCCTTAGAATACAAACACTCCATTTGAAAGGTAGACATTGTCAGATGGAATGAACAAAGCATGGCTGAGCATATACTGTCTAGAAAAGGTGAATTGAAAAATATATAGACTAAAGAGGTTGGAAGTACAAGAATGGGGGGGGGGGAATCACAGAAAAATTAAGCATAAGAAAGCTGGTGTGGCTACATTTCTACCAGTCAAAGTAGACTTCAAGAGTATCATCAACAACAAGGAGAAACATTTCACAGTAATCAGAGTCAGCTCAGCAAAATTATGGGAAATAAGTGAAATAATTATCTGCAAATGCCAAAGCAAACTGACTAAATAGTGGGGACCCTGAATGGGAATATATTCTTTGGTATCTCTGAAGTGGTGGCATGATAGGACTCTGGCTCTTGTCAACTTCATAGACCCTCATTTCAGTTCTGAATTCCCTTCTTCCAGAATTCTTTTACTTTCTATTCATAAACTTCTATCCTTTCCAAAGAGAGAGAGAAGAAAAAGAGAAAATCATCAACAGCAATAACAGGAACAAAAAACAGCAAGAAATAAAAAGTGGGGTTATTAATAAAGCAATCAATGTTACAACTATTAACATTAGTAATTCACAATGATGCCTTAATATTTTCTCAAATTCTAAAGACAAGTTGTTTAGGCTATAAACTTTTTGTTTGTGGCTCTATTTGCAACTTGCTTTTTTGCTTAGCTATGTTTCTCTATTTGATTTTGTTTGCACTTAAATCAGAAATACAAATATTGAACTTAAAAATAAATTGATACATGGTTGAGCCCATGTGTGATCAGAAAATCGAAATCATTTTCTTTTCAGACAAAAGTATTAAAATGAATTGCCATCCTGACTAACTGGAGACATTACAGTGACATGAGTAATATTCCAAGTTGCTGCAAAAGGCTGCAGTGTTTGCTGATTACTCTATGGTAAGTATGTCAGAAACAGAGCTTTGGGACAGATTTCATTTTCTAAAATTATTTGCACTCAGGAGGAGAAGCGGGCATCTTGATGACTGTGAAAGAATAAACAAAATAAAATATCTCAGGCAGCTGACACAGGCTGGAGACCAGCACAAACTACCAACTTTACTGGCCCTTGTCCATCCTGTCTTCTCTCTTAATTTACTTGTTGATTTATACCATAAATGGATTTATTCCCTTTTTTCCCCAGCTCGTACTTCAGTTGTATAGAGTAGGAATATGTTTGCTAGTTCCTACTCCCTCAGGTAGGAGCTGCAGATCCACTTTGCCCGGGGTTGGTCACAGAGGGATCTCTGTATCCACAGGAATCTCCTTTCTTCAAGCTTTTATGACTGTGACAATCTGAAGGACTATAGGCTAGACCTGGGGATGTTAGCAAAATATTAACATTATTTCTAGAGTGAAAATGTATTTATTCAGGCAGTGCATAACCATTGTTTAAATATTTTCTGACAGGTGAGGTATATAGGTTTGTGTGTATTTGTGTGATTTGCATAAACCACACACAAAAATTCATCACATCATTTAATGTTAGTACACACATGTGCTCACATATGGAGAGGAAGTTTAGAAATATAAATATTTTCACCATTCATCATTTCAACAAACACTGATTCATTGAATATTTATTGAGCATCTATGATATACATGAATTAGATGCTATGGGAGCTATGAAGATGAATCAATCATAGACTATCCCCTACCCAGCTTATTACCCAGGGTCAGAGATAAACCAAGGACTCAAAACTTTATTTCCAAATACAAAGTGATATATTCGACAAGAAGACAAAAAAAATTGCCAAGGGAGTCTTAGAGGGGGGAAACTAACTCTTCAAGTACAGACTGTGGAAGAATAACATCAAATAACGCTTTTAAATGGGCCAGATAACTTGGTCAGATTTTGATAGGGGCATCTGGTGCAGACAATAGTTACATTAAAGCAAACTTTGTGAACCAGAGCTGCAGAAATAAGAGAGTGGGGTGCATTGTCAAACAATGCATAAGCTTACAAAAAGGAGTCTTGAGATATGAAGTCTGTGATACAAGGGTTGCAGTAAATGTAATGGACAATGGAGAGTCATTCAAGGACTCTGAGTATGAAGATGACTGAGATGAGAGCTTCTTGTTTCATTTAACTTTCAAAGATCTCAGTACTCAGTAGAGAGCTATGCTCTTAGCAGATGTCCAATAAAGAATAATAACATTTATAGTTTCCATTTATTGAGCTCTTATTGTGTGCCTGACTCTTTTCTAAATACTTTAGATGTAGAACTTAATTTAATCCTCACTACAACCTTATGAGGTTTTTGACATAATTATCTCTGTTTTATAGATGAAGTAATTGAGATGCAGCCTTTAAGTTAAAAACTTAACCAAGGTCACACAGCCTGTAGATAACAGAATGAGGACATAAGCCAAAGTCTCTACTAGGTTTCTCTACTCCTCAACAAATAAATACCTATCAAATAAATAAGGGCCTTAATACACTGAAGAGCAAAACATTACACTCTTTTATCATATGATTAAATGACAGATGAAAGTAGACACAAACCACTGAACTAAATTACAGCCTTAGTTGTTACGTTCTCAGGGACATAAAAGAGGAATTGTTGGTTTGGGTCAGGTTTCTGCAGTCCTCAGGGGAATGTGACATGTGGTTTTGTCCCAGGTGCTACTGCCAGGCAGGAGCCATCAAGACCTGGCCACCCGTTATGATGTGGCTGCAGCATGTGTCATCCCATGCTGGGCACTGTGCAGCTTTGAGAAAAACATGGCAGAATCTGCAAATGACCTTTGTGTGGAAAGGAGAGTAAAACAGAACCGCTGGGGTCCTCAGGATGTGTGAAACTGCCTCATTTCCTGTGAGCAGAATGAAAATGCTTCCTTACACTAGGATAATAAAATTATTCTGCAATTCGTTGAAGAGCTGGGAGAGGGAAATGGGTAGGCTATGGAGTCATTTGAGGTTGGTCTACACCAGTCAGGCGAAGGGGAAGTGATTATGTGGTCTTCATATTTATAAAGACAGCTTAGCTGTAATGTGTGAAGTTCCAAAAAGTCATCTTTGTCTTTGAGGTTAATTTTTCTCTTCCCAAATGATATAAATGCCTTAAATCTTTCTATGAAGACAAGGCCTTAGGGTTTCTGAAAAGTGACGTCAATCCAGTCTGGAAGCACTTATTATGAACCTGTCCAGGACCACCATGTAGGGCATTAGAAGACCATGAGGTAGTGTGTGAAGGGAAGAGAGTGTGCTTTGACACCAGATCAATCTCACTCCTTCCTTTAGTGGCTGAGGGGCCATGGTCCAGGCATTCCACTGGTCTGAGCTAATTTTTTTCATCTCTAACACGGGGACAGCAATAGCATCTATATAATTGGGAGGTGGTTGGTTGGTGAGATAATATAAATAAAAAAGTCTTATATAACCACTAAAGTACTCAATACATCCTAGTGTATGTCTGTGTGCGTGTGTGTGTGTGTGTGTGTGTGTTTCTAAGCATCAGTTGAAATATATTTCCAGTTAAGCTATTGCTGAAAATTTGTTTCTTTCACATTTACTCAGATTACAGAGCCAGCTCATCTGGGTTTAATATAATTCCAGATACACCCATTTATAACACATTCATTGGTGGAATGGATTATCCTTTCTCACCTTTTAACAGAGTCAGAAGGATGAGTGAGTCAAAATTTCCCCAATTCTTTCTTACTCTTTTTGTGGGTTCATTGGAGAGGATGAGATAAGACTAAATACATAACAGTAAGAACACCAGAGTTTTTCGGGGAGTATTAGTTTAGAATTTTAGAATTAATTTGGATGAGATTACACAATAGGATGGCACTGTATAGTGATTCCACAGTTCTAGTTACATGTTTATTTAAAACGTGTTTATGTATTAGTTTGCTGTTGCTGCTGTAACAAAGCACCACAAATGTAATCGTGCTTTCTTCTATAGTTCTGAAGGTCAGAAGTCTTATTGATCTAAAATAAAGGTGCAGGCAGGGGTGTGTTCCTTCTACGCCTCTAAATGAGAACCAATTCCTTGCCTTACCTGGCTTCTAGAGGCCGCTCACCTTCCTTGGCTGGTGGCCAAAGCCAGCAATTACATCATCAATTTAGCCTCTGCGTTTTTCTCTCCTGCCTTTTTCTTCCCCTGATAAAGAACACTGTGATTCCAGTGTGTCCACTCAGATAATACAAGATGATCTTGTCTCAAGATTCTTAAGTTAACCACATCTGCAAAGTGCAAAGTCCATTTTGTCAAGTAAGGTAACTAGGGATTAACTAGTTTTCTTTACTGCCGCTTAACAAATGTCCATTAAACAAATAGATACATGGACATCTTTGAAGGCCATTATTCTACTGCTAACAATTTAGTGTTGTTTTCCAGCCCTGACCTCCCTCTCCGGAGGCCAGCATTGTCACTGGGCCACAGAGATATCATATTAGCCTTTGAAATAACTCTAACCATGAGCAAAGTTGCTCACCTAGGAAAGGAAGTATTCTGAGGATGCTCAGTGGTGGAACAGGTTTGGTCCAGCTACATAGGTTTGCAGAGCTGTTTCCCTTTGTATCTCAGCTAGGCAAGTCTTCACACTGGCTTTCTAAAAGCAGCCCCAATTCAGGCAGACATATAATACATTTTGAATTGTTCAGTCTGAGAATGTAGCCACCCCAAAGGACAGAGATGACAGTGACCTGCTGTCCTTCCAGAAAATCGGACTTGTGTTCAACACTTGTGCTCATTGAATATGGGTTGTTTAATAAACCAGAATGGTCATGTTTCCTTCAGACATATTCCTATAACTGCAGCCAAAGAAAAATAGTGCTGAAGAAAAGGCTTTTATTATCTTTTATTTTACCCTCTAAAATCTAATTCAGAGCATGAGGAGAAATGTATGCACAGAGCCAAATTTCATGTTCATTAATGTAATTGGACATTAGTGCCGTAGCCACGTCCTCTCACTCAGCCACAAAAATCACCCTCTTCCTGTATTATCATCAATAATGACATGGTGATGGCCTGGCTGGGACTGACCAGACTGTAACAGAGCTCTCAGTCCCTTGGGCAATGGGATGATTTTTATTTACAGTGACAAGATGATCTTTACACTTGTTTCTCTTTGGACTGTACACACACAGCTCTATCCATAAGCCAAAATACAGCCAGGCTGGCTCTTTCTGCCCTGTACTTTACTTAACTGACGAGGTGTCAGCATTAATTTCTTGACTGTTGGAAAGTCTCATCTCTCTTGCCCTAGGGATGTTTTCTTGACCTCTCTAGTCCTGTGATTGGAAGCGGTTTGGTCTTTTCTCATAAGCTCCAAACATTTTCTTTCTCTTCCATTGCAATTATTATCTCCTGTGACATTTACAAGGACCAGTCCTGCTGTAGCTAGAGCTATAAACATACAAGAAGTCTCAGCGACCCAGAATTCTTTTCTGCTTGAACATGCCAGTTAATAACTTTAGGGGCTTTCAGCACGAATTTATGATTGGAGCTCTCCGAATAAGTATGTAGCTTTAAAAGCAGTCTTTGTCAGTAGAAATTTTTGAGAATATGTTTGAAAAAACTGTAGTCAAGCATAGTTCTGTAAACAAAACATTTAATTATTCAACTCTACAACCCTCATATAATTATTGTTTTTTTTTCTTCTTATAGCTACATGAGTTTCACACAACAGCTGGAAATGGCTTTGCACTAGAGTTGATTTTGAGACCCAGGACAATGGTGAAAATAGTGCTGAGCTAGAAATGGGCTTAACCTGGACCACTAATGAGTTGTACCATCTTCAGTGACTCACCCACTTCCCTAGAACTCCATTTCCTTAATTTGCAAATAATAATAAGAGTTACAAGCTTAGTTCATCTAAAAGTTTTCTTCCAGCTCTAACATTTGGGAAATAAATAAATAACCACCCAGCACCTCTCAACCTTTATTAATATTTTTCTGTGGGAGTGCTGCTTGCTTGCAATAGATGAAGGATTAAGCAGCAGACTACCCCTTTTGTGCTTAGTGCTGCTGACCTCAGTGCTCACATATTTTCACCACCTGACTGTAGACAAGAAGAACAAGTTGGAACCAGCAGGTGTTTGCCCTCTTCCATGGAGAGATTCATTCAGAGGCCCAGAGGTTTTTGAAGCAAAGTAACAAGAGCACCCAGTAAGTCTCTATTTTCTAAGGTGGGTTCTCCAAGATGCAATGATATCAGTTAACTGCTAGATGATTTTTAATATTCTGAAGAGATTTTGATTTTAAGTTTTGTATTTGAAGAGTGAAACTTTGTGTTTAAGCAAGAAACACATTAGTTGTCAAGGCCAATATAGCTACCCATTTTCAAAATATCTTCTGAATTTCCCTGTCACCGCTTTATTTCTCTTAGGTTCTCCTGAAGTTAAAGCAGAAATTTGCCCATATCTGCTATCGGGAATTCACAGCCAATAGAACTCACTCTGGTCCTTGGTCCCTTCTTCTGAGTGTTAATATTTGTTGTGTCCATTGCTCAGGCAATATAGATCCTGTCCCTTATGCAAGGCCCAATGAATCTCTGGTTTGCTTCCACTCTGACCCCAGCCTCTATGAACTCCATGCTCTCATCTATAGCAGAAAGACATGCACTATGCAATTTAACTTCTGATATACTTTCAAAATATTGCATTTAAAAAAAATTCTTTTCCATTAGATTATGAAGGCATTGATAACAGACAACATACTGCACTCTTTCTAATTTGAAAATAGTAAGTGATCAATGAATATTTAATGGACACTCCATAATTTCTGCCATATGGGAGGGATAATTGTAGATAAATATTTGTCCATGTTGTTTTCAAAGTGGGATTCCTGAACCAGCAGCATCGGCATCATCTGGGACCTTGTTAGAAACAGATTCCCAGGTTCCACCCCAGGTTTACTGATTCAGCGCTTCTAGAGGTGTGACCAGCTCTGTGTTTCAGTAATTCTTCCAGATGATTTAAATGCATGTCAATATTTGAGAATCACTGTCACAGGCCAATTTCTAAGTCTCAGAAGTCTATCTTCTGAGTGCACATAACAGAAATCAGTAAAGGTTTTTCTCCCCTCAAAAGATCATTGCTTTTATAAATGAAAACATGACTAACATCATCTTGCTAGAAGTTAATTTTTATTCACTCTCCTGTCGAATGTGGCCAAAGCCACCAAGATCTAATGCTATTCTATGGGTTACTGCATGGAAACTGAGGTGGTTCGACTGACTTAGCTGGAGAGGTGGATGCTTCCTCTTCTCCTTTTAATCTTGAGATTTGTTCCCACCTGAGCACCCTGGAAACAAGACATGACATGTGGTCACCTATAAAAAAATCCCAATATATGATCAAAGTCCATTGTTCAGAAAATATTGAATTCTCTAGATTCATCCTAATAAGAAGTTGCATGTAGCCTTTATTACTTTATTTTATTTATGCCTTTATTGTACAGATTATCTGGTTTCTGCCAGTGAATCTTTATTGATGTACTATTAGGGCCAATGACCCTGAATAATGAATATCGTTACAAACTGAAAAGACCCTGAGAATGTGTGGGTTTAGATTTGTGTGTTTGTGCACGAACAAACATTATTAAGGACGACAGTGAAGAGAAAGATTTATTCCCCTAGAATACATCGCCAAGATTCCTGAGGGTTAATTACTTCTTTTGAGAAATTAGCTCCAATCTGTCACTGGCTTACTGACAGGCAGTGATTTCCTCTGGTAAACACCTGGAAGCAATTGCCTTCAGCTGCTTACCTGTGATTCAGGTATATATAGGAGCATACACAACATAGGAGTTTCTACTTAAAGTTATGCAAATTTATTAACTGGGCAAAGCACATAATGCTTGAGAGATTTGAGAGGTTTCTACAAAAATCAAGGCATTAATTGATACAACATGTTTAAGTACTTTTCTGCTCACCCCATGTTAAGCAGACAATAGACACCTTTTTCCCTGCCATTCTGGGAGCATGCCATGTAAACTGGGAGTGCAGACACAAGAGGCACAGGAAGGAGGAAAGCAAAAAAGGAAGAAAGGAAAGGAGGAAGGAAGGAAGGAAGGAAGGAAGGGAGGGAGGGAGGGAGGGAGGGAGGGAGGAAGGGAGGGGGGAGAAAGGGAAGAAGGAAGAAAAGAAAGAAGGGAGGGAAAAAAAGAAAGAAGGGAATACATGAGTAGAAGAAACTTAAAGGAAACAAAAATTAAATAAATTGTATAGAAAGGGTTATATATAACACAGAAATTCAAGGAAAGAAGATTTTGCATAGGGTGAATAGATGGGTAAAATTTCCTAGAGCAGTGAGACTTGAGTTGGCCCTAAAGGAAGAATAGATGGCAGCAAAAGGAAAATGTTTTCTACCAAACAACGGCCTCTCCAATAATCTGTTCTCTTCTGATTAGGCTAGAAAATTAGGAGAGCAGACACACACCTCTTTTATTTAAAGCATCCTGACTATTTAGCTCCTGTCAGTGAACACATAAATTATATCACCATTTATTCCCAATCTCCCAGTGGATTCAATACTTCAGAAAGGACATTTTTACTGCAGGCAAATTAATCCATTCCTCTTTTAAAAATAATAGTTTTATATTGATATATTTAAGGAATCTGTCAATTCCTGCACAAACTGCCAAATCATGTGTGAAATTTAAAAATAGAGCTGAATACTTAAAACTCTTCAGACAGTAATAAATGGGCTTAGACTTGAAGACAGAAATATGAATACATGGAAGGCATGAAAACTAAGTTAACCAGATTTCCCTAATTTTGTGGATCCATGTGGATTACAAATACTTTATGGAATGGAAACCATACATGGCTTTCCACCAATTATGCCATGACTGGCACAATGTACAATGAGAAAATTACATTTCCTTGATAACTAATACAGTTAGAAATGGCAAATAAGAAGTTAGGCAAAATTCTTTCTCTTCCATAGTGCTAGAAAACTATGGGACTCTACCTACTTCAGAAACAGCAGGTGTTTCAACATTTCTAAGATCCTTTGGTATAGAATTTAGCAAATTAGTACCTTTCACTATAGAATTTTAACTTGAATCCCATAAAGATGGTCAATATTATATTTCTTCCCTCTATCTATTCATTGTGAAGTCACTCCCTCCTCATTGCCTGGTCAGAAATAGGATTTTAACTTAGAGTCTTCGTTTTTTAGGAACAATAACTCATATTACTTTATAATCAATTACTAGTGTTAGCATAATTTATCTATTATATCAACTAACATAAGTAGTTATTAGATGCCACCTCTGTGCAAATCAACAGATAGTTACACACGATCTTCAACTTCACAAGATTTAAAATTTAGTCTTGGAAAGTAGGTTAGTACTTATGAGACATGTTAAAAATACAAATGAAATTGAGTGATAATTTGTGATCTAAAAGCTACAAATTATATTAAAGATTAAAAAGTTAAGTGACTACATAAGAGCTTTAAAAGCAAGCATCTTTTGCAATGCTTTGAACATAGCATGCACTCATTGAATATGTGTTGAATGATAATACCAACAAAGATACTAATGCAAAAGGTATAACTTTTCTAAGTAAGCTAAAATGATCCAGGGAGGCCTCATTAAGGAAAAATGACCTAGACCTAGGAAGAACAGTTTTTTAAAAGTAGAAGTTAGAAAACAAACAAACAAACAAAAACCACCAAAACAGGAAGCATAGATGAGAGGAAAGAAGGGGAGTGAAGCCTTGGACCTGCACTGTCCA
The DNA here is from genome assembly GCF_001698545.2 of Rhinopithecus bieti. NCBI lineage: Eukaryota > Metazoa > Chordata > Mammalia > Primates > Cercopithecidae > Rhinopithecus > Rhinopithecus bieti. The sequence goes on from NW_016808040.1 coordinate 1,480,859, forward strand.
ATTCCACAGCCACCAGTCAGATGTACTTCATTTGGCCACATGAGCCACACTTCAAATGCTCAATAGCTACTCTGGCTAGTGGCTACCATATTGGAGAGAGCAGATACAGAACCTACACTTCCATCATTGCAGAAGATTCCATTGGGCTGAGCTGGCTTAAACTCAAAAACACACTGAGAGAGAGAATGTGTGTTGAGAGCAGGGAGAGTTGGATCTCTGTGAATTCATTTTCTTATCTATAAAGTAACTAAGAAAATGATATAAACTTTGCCACTTACAGTTCCAAAATTCTGTGTCAACATATAAATTCAGCAGAGCAGCTGGTATACATAGAGGAGAGTGAAAGTGAAATTTTAGAAAGAAGAATGAAAAGTGATTGTTGAGGGTACTTAACAAGGCTTGTATTCATCCTGTGGGCAACGATGAGACATCAGAGGCCTTTGAGGAGAGAATTGATAGTCAGTGTTGCTTTCATTTGCACTTTAAAATGTACCTTTCATTTATGTAACAGTTTTTGTCTCAACTCTCAGCTATCATTGAAAAATCTTATCTCCTTACTTTAAGCAATGATATGTTCCTAATTTCCAGATGTGTCAGTTGCATCCTCTGGGAAGCATATACTTAGACTGAGCTAAGAGTATAAACAATTTATTAGGGGACTAATACCTATGAAAGATAAAACAAAAGAGAAGACAGAATTAGGGAAAGCCTTCAGATTGTGATGCACCTGTGAAAGAAAAGAGCAGTGACAGAAGAATGGGGCAGGGAGAGAGCCTCAGATCATGATACACATCTGAGAAATTCTCAGCCAACCCAAGGGGGATCTCAGAGCAAAGTTGGACCACTAAAAGGTTCCCTCTCTGGGCAGAAATAGCCAGGCCCTAGTACCTCTGCTGGGCTCAATTATTGGCTGGGTAGTAGGTATGAGGAGAGTGGTCTTGGTTCAAAAAGGGAAGCAGATCCTGCTGGTGCTGCAACTCAAGGATGTTTGGTAACTGCACTCCTTGTGGTCAAGTGGTCAGTTCCATAGGAAGTGGTATCTGAGTTGCGCACCTCCATGGCTGCAACCCTGGCTTTCAATGCCAACATGCCTCACAACTATTCCTCCATTCTGAAACCTCTCATTTGATTCTGTTTGGGTTCATTCTTTCCCCCAGAACAGCAAAAGGCAGGACAGATTGAAAATAGGCTACTGTTAACAAAAGATGTGACATCAAAGAAGGAAAGGATCTTTTGGAGAATTCTCATACCTGTGGTCCCTAAGCCATTCTTGTTAACTTGTGGTGAGCCAAAATTTTATACTTGTAACCTTTGCTCTGTTACTGGGAAGTCCTAGGTGGATTGTTATAAGGAGCAAAAAGTACATACGATATGAAAACGGTTTAAAATTTAGTTATATAGAGGCATACCTCCTCTCTATTCACGTTTATGTAATAAACCCTTCTGTTTCCAGCAAAATGCCATAGCTTCCAAATATCCATTTCATTTGAACTGCTTCTTAGGTGATAGAGAATAACTCTTCCTCTTCCAGTTACCAAGGAAAGAAAAAAAAAAGTCACAAATATACATTCCTAACATTACACCAAGGGTCCAACCTGGAAATTTTAATACATTCAGACTTTGGGCATTATAAACAAGTTCCCCAAACATAAATGAGATTGCACAATATTTTTTGGTTGCCTTCTTTTACATAACATGAGTGTCTTGAGATTCATCTACATTGCTGTGAATATCAATAATTCTTTCTTTTTACTAATAAGTAGTATGCCATTATATGTTTTACTACAGTTTGTTTACCCATTTACTTATTGAAAAACACTTGATTTGTTTCCAGGTTTTGGCTAAACCTGGAAACAGGTGACTAATGACTAATGATGCTGACCATTTTTTTCCCATACTTGTTTGCCATCCATTTATATTCTTTGATTAAAAAAACTATCCAGATCTTGTTTTTATTTTTTAATTTGGTGGTTTTTTGCCTTATAATTGAAGGTTGAGAGTTATCTCTTTATTCTGAATACAAATTCTTTATTAGATCTGTATTTTAAAACATTTTCTCCCAGTTCATGGCTTATCTTTTCATTCTATTATCCGTGTCTTTGAAAGTCAGAAATTCTTAATTTTGGTATACTTTATTTTAGCAATATTTTTATGTCATAAATTACATTTTCAGTAACAAATCTAACCCAAGGTCTTGACAATTTTTTAGTATGTTGTCTTCTAGAAATTGTACCATTTTAGGCTATACATTAGGTCTAAGATCCATTTGAGTTAATTTTTGCATAAGATATAAGGAGGTATAAATTAAAATTATATCTTTTCCTTTTTTCTTTTTTTCTTTGTTTTTCTTTCTATTTTGCAATATCCCATTATGCCTTCATCCACTTGTTTTAAATGGATATCTACTTGTTTTAAAACCATTTACTAAAAAGGATAACCTTCTTCTACTGAATTGCTTTTGTAATTTTGTTGAAAAGCACATTAATATGTGTTTAGATGTATTTCTGGAATCTATATTCTGTTCCATTAAACTTCTCATCTGTCTTTACTTCAATATCACCATGTATTGAACACTTTTGTTTCATTAGAAGTCTTGAAACAAGATAGTACTAGTCCTCCAACTTTATTCTTTTTTTCAGTTATTTGGGCTGTGCTGATTTAAACATCCAAATTAAACTGAATAAGAAAAATTTAAGAAATTACTGAAAAAATATGAATATGTAGAGCAATTATAGCTCAACGATTTGTTTAAGAAACTTTTTTTTGGAATATCAGCAATAACATGAAGAAGAGCTTTGTTATCAAAACCCATTGTGAAACTCTTCTTTAAGTGATGTAAACATATTTCCTTGCAGAAAGACTTCTCAGGACCTTTAATAGGGTAACACATGTTAGGACTCTCCAAGAAAAAGATCCAGTAAGCTGCATTTCACAAAGATCTTTCACTACTGGTGCTTTAATCATCTAATGAGACAACGTTCCACAGAACTTCTTTAGGAAGCATTTAGTAGACAACAGAGAGTCACACAACATATAGTTGCTGTTTCTAGAGAGCATCTAGTTGGATTAGCCCAGTGAGAGAGAGAGATTGAGCTGGGTAGAAAAGACTATTTGAGAGGAGCAGAAAAAGGAACAATAACTTAAGCTCTGGAAACAGGAAGTAGAACATTTAGACACATGTTATATCTCTGGTTGTTTGTTCTATTTGCAGACAGATCATTCTGGCCTTTGTACCACAGGAGCAGGTCTCTTCTGGACACACTTCTCTGTGCCTCTGGCCTTGTCACTCTTTCCCTATCATTATGAGCCTAACAGGTTTGCACTGGATAATTCTTTAATTTTTCATTTTTCTTTTGTTTATCCTTCATACCTTCTCAACCCTCAGCTTCCATGGTGCTCCAATATGCTGTAAGGGTTGGGTTTAGAAGTGCACACAGGATGATTTCCTGTTCAGGTATGGGGTGGGCTAGATTTTCCATGTGTGGCTTAGTGGCAGCTAAGCAAAGGGAAGCTTACATTGATCATAACCTTATATAAGTAAGAGAATGTCTTTAGTCTTTGTCAGGTTCAAAGCAAAGTTACCCCAAGTAAAAGAAACAAGAAGGGATCAGAAAATACCATGAAATGGGGAGTGTTAGAAGCTCAGTCCAAGAAGGAATGGAAGAATTCAAAACTTTGAGCTTAACTGAGTCAGAGAGATAATATTAAACACACAAAGGGAATATTAAGGGCTGTGAAATACTCAAGAGCTCATGCCCAGCCTAAAGGCATTTCACTTCACGTTGTAAAGCCCTCCTCTAGTGAAAAGAAAACACCTCCAATGGCTCACATCTCAGGTCAGAATTAAAAAGAGCTGGGCAATGAATCCGGTCAGAACCTTTACCATTCCATCCCATTCAATAAGCAGGCATTTATTAAGCAAGAACTGTGTCAAACACTAGGGATCTAATGTTAAATAAGACCCAATCCCCAACTGCAAATAGCTTACAATCTACTTGAGGGACAAATATCTGTCTGAGAAATTAAAGTGAGACTTCCAGATGAGATGACATTTGATGAGATTTTATATAACTGGGCCTTACTTAGCCAATCAGATTTCAGTATTTAAAAGCAAGTAGGAGAATTGCTTTGCAGACAATGGGCTGTGATAACATTGTCCCATTCCTTGTGAGTGTTCCTATACTGCTTGTTTTGCTACAAAAATATCCTAAGAGCACACGAACACATACACACACACACACACACACACACACACACACACATGCTCACATGATCCAATAAATATCTAGGCTCCATTGGAAGTGTAGCAAGAAAGACCAAACTTTACCTTTTTTATAATTTCTTCTATATCTAACCATGAACCCCATGAGAAATGTGAATATCAAGAATGTGAAGTGCTTTTTTCTTTGACACCTTCAGAATCTAAACAAGACAATGAGTTTTGATATATTGGATAGTCATATCTGTAAACAAAAAGTAGATTTGAAATTCATGATGTTTTGAGGACACTAAGATTAAATTGGATCTGGTTTGTCTTATTCTTCCCATCCTTCTCTGCCTTTGACCTCCAATGCCATGATGAATGTTCTGGACCCACGCTATTGGGAACAGAGTCACAGAAATGCCTCTGGACCCTTATAATAGCTACTGAAATATTACTACCTTTCTGCTGAAGACCTGGGCTTGTGAGGAGGGGTGGACTTGCCTGAGAACTTATTTTGTAACTAGAGCAGCTTAATAGACATACAGGAATTACTGTTCTCCTCAACAGTCTCGGAAAAAATTGAGAAACCCTCATTCCCCTTGTTTGCCTCTTGTCCTCATGGATTTTGAGCAAACTTTTTGCTCTTGCCCTCCACTCAGGTAAAGTCTTGGCAACTCTGCTGCCCTTTTGCCATCTCTTCACTTTGGTTTGGGTTTGGGGAGGAAATCCAAATATAAGGATGTGTAAAAACAGAGCATAGCACATTAGCATTTCCAGTGTACCTCTCCGAGAATCTCAGCATTTTCAATATATATTTAAAATAACGGAGTGAGACAAGCTGCTGCCTTCCCTCAAAATTGCCAATGTCTGCTCCAAGATCTCCTGCATTTTGCATTGTGTCAGTCTGTGTCAGAGGTTTCAGGAAAGGTAATATAGAAGATGAATGAAAGTCTATCATTGCAGTGCCAAGATGAAAAAGTGACAGCTCATAATGAAAAGAAAAATAGTTTCCATTTTGGGCCTCTGTAAGTAAGAAAGTGACAGAGTCTTGGGAACTGTGAGCCTGAAAAATGGTCCCTTTGACAGACATGCCTGTAAGTGAGAAGGCCCCGGATGTAATACCACCTATAATAGAGGGAATAATGATTATTTTAGGCATTGCATGATTTTGAATAAATCCTTGATTACTCCCCAGAAAATGGAGTTGAAAGGAATCTAGCAAGAGTGGTGGGTTAATTTAAGGAATAAATGACCACTTTTTTTGTCTTTTATGCCTAAGTTGGTTAAATATATTTTTGACAAAAATGACCAAAAGCCAATAGTATTAATAAAAATTTTGCCTCCACAGGGATAAAAAATGCCACCCTAAAATCTTCCTTCAGGGTTTTGTTTCTTTGTGGCCAAATCTTTTAGAATTAAGTTCTAGATTGGCTATTGTAATTCAGTGTTTGCAAACTAATTGAATTGAACTAAATTCAAGCTGAGACAACAGTGTAAAATACTAATATATTTTTAAGTTCAATTCCAAATTTCAAGATGCTTCGTATTATCTGAGAAACTATTTTCATTTTTCCTTAATAGCTGGTATTGCTTGGATGTAGCCTCAGATGTTAGCCCATTTGCAGCATTTACAATTACTTACTTTGCATAATTTCTGTATCCATCTTAAAATAAATACAACCAGAAACACTTCCAACTCATTTAACAAATGCTAGGTCAGTGGCTCTTCCCTGTACATTTGCTGTAGTGAGAGCACAGAGTATTGTATTGATTTCTTAAACTAGGCTATACAAAATCTATCTAAGAATTGGAGCTCCAAGAGTTTCCACTCTCTTGGTTTCAACCATCAACTAAAAGAAATAAATGATCACTAAAAAAAAAGTGATTGCTACCCATTGAGAGCTCAAGAGTGGAGCCTGAGGGAGAATGTGAATTTATTTATCACAGAGCCTTAGACCTGTAAGGAACTGTAGTGGTCTCCAGCCTGGGCTCTGCTCAGTACTCCTGGTGGCAGGGAATTGGATGCTTCTCACATGTCTATTCCATTTCAGAGCAGCTCTAACTATCAAAAGAGCTTCTTGATTTCAAGTCCATATCAATCTTCTTCCAACAGGTGTTTTTTGTCCTGTCTGCCCCCCCTGAAAATACAGAGAAAGGATCTATCTTTGTTCTGAAGAACAGCCATGTGCCTATTTGTTAGTAGATACCTTGTCCACCCCGGACAACCCTCTTACCAATCTGTTCCCCAAAGGAAAGTTGAGTTCTAAAGATCACTGAGAGGAACCACAAAGGAGAAAAGACACAGCTAGGCCGGGTGCAGTGGCTCATGCTTGTAATCCCAGCATTTTGGGAGGCTGAGGCGGGAAGATCATGAGGTCAGGGGATTGAGACCATCCTGGCTAACATGGTGAAACCCCGTCTCTACTGAAAATACAAAAACAAAATTAGCCGGGCGAGTTGGCAGGCTCCTGTAGTCCCAGCTACTCAGAGGGCTGAGGCGGGAGAATGGCGTGAACCCAGGAGGTGGAGCTGGCAGTGAACCGAGATAGCGCCACTGCACTCTAGTCTGGGTGACAAAGACTCCGTCTCAAAAAAAAAGAAAACACAGCTCATGTCTTACCTCAGTGTTCTCCCCATGCGTTGTTCCCTCCAACACTCATCATGCTATGCAGTGAGCATGTGCATATCCATGTGGAGGCCTTGGCCACAAAAGAGTGGAAAGCACACGCTTTCTGAGGAACTGAGTTGCCATACTGGTCAGCCTCTTGCAGTTTTTGTAGTCATAGGCCAATTATTTTACTTTCTGAGCTTCATCTGTAGAATGGCAATAATTTCAATCTGTTCCGGTTGCAAAAATTAAGTTAGTTAGAATGTATAAAACTCCTGGAAAATAGTCAGTATTCAATAAATAATAGTTCTTGTTTCCCCAAGGCTTATGGTTGAATTTTAGTTACCTTTGTTTTCTGGAAAAATGGTGCATAATAGATACTCTGAAAATATTTGGGGAAATGGGAAGGGAGGAAGAGATGGAGGAAAGAGATTTCAATTTGTTTCACAATGGGAATTGTGGAGACAGGGCAAAATCATAGCGTATAAATGGGGCTCTCAGCTTTCTTTTATTTGGCTTTTAAATACACCATGTCCCTAAGTCACAGCAGTGTTGGGTGCTTGAATACAGTGTCTGGAATAATCACTGCGGTCCATCTTCCCAGAGACTACTTCTGAGCAAAAGTCAAAATAGGAAAGTTCATGAATAACACTGGAGAAAGTATATTTTAGTATAATAAGTCTCAGAAAAATAAAGTCTAAAATTCTGACTTAGTACAAAGAAGCAGGTCCTGATGCTGAGATTTATTAGTAAAGGACAATCTGTCCAACTAAGTGCAGGCAGCTTCCGCTCTCAAAATAAAAAACCAGAATGGACAAAAGGCAGAGGAAGAGACTGTATTATTCTGGGAATAATGCAACTCTGAAAAGATGGTGAAGAGATGCCCTAATAGATCTTTCATTCCTCACACTCATTCACCAAGAACAAACAGCACAAAGAGAACCAGCATTTTCTCAGGGTGCTGAGAATAAGGAGAATAATTTCTTGCATGGAGCTTAGTGTTAATCAAAGCAGTTTTTTTGTGCACTCGTAAGGATATAATATGCAAAAGCACTGGTTTATGATTTTGAGAGGGAAAATGAGACAAGAACATGTCTCAAATACTTGATTTTTGCACCATAGTCTCCTGTCTGCTTCCTATTTGTTTGCTCATCTCCAGCCAGTAAATTAGTTCTTGTACTCACCACTATGCACTCTGCTTTCATTGTTTAGAAATGAGAACCACCTTACCATCACAACCAGCACACACACACACACACCCTTGTGTGTGTACACTCACACATGCACAAACTCCTTTCTATCAAAATTCAAATCACTTGCAAAGTGTGCCTCAGATTTAAATATCAGATCCTCTTCATAAACTTCTGACAGAATCAGTGAATTCGCAAAGCACAGATTACCACTTCCATTGAGCATGACAGTTACGGGACAAGGTGCTTTATTTTAAGAAACCAACAATCAGATTGGTGAATGAAAACTTATTGAACACATACACGCGCACACACACACAAGAGAGAACAGAGAGAGAGAGAGAAAGAGAGAGAGAGAATGAATGAATGAGAGAGAAAGAGAGAGCAAACTAGGCTTTTCAAATGGATGGTAATGAATAAAACACCATTAAAAAAAGAGTTGTGTTGAGGGAGAGATGATGTCAGACTGAGGAGGGGGATAGGATTTCAACTGAACCTTAAAGCAAGGATCTGACTTAGATAAGCAAAGAGGAGAGGAAAGCAATTTCCTAGGTTTCTACTTGAACATTCTGCCCACAGACAGGGGAATTTCCTCTTGTTGATTCAATCAAGATAGACTCCATATTTAGCAGCCTTTCAGTGTAATGAATCATACCTGGTGGAGGCTCTCAAGACTCATAGAATATCCAAAGCTGCACACATTGCTGCCTGCAGTTTCAAATTTAATCAAATGTATGGATTTGTATTTGTCTTGAATTTTACCCCTAGATGACAGCTTAAATGGTAAAATGGCAAGACTTAAACTCTGCCAATGAAAATCTAAATTGCTAAGCTTCAGCAGTGTGCCAGTTATTAATTAATTGCTTCTCGGCTGCAACCCCACCTTGTTTTTGTCTTACTTCATGATATGTAAGCTGTCACCCTGCAAAGGACTTCATTTCCTTGTCAGCTGAACCAAGGAGGCTGGGTCTCACCCTCAGGAGTCCTCCTCTGAATTTCCAAGTTCCTTCTTGACCACTTTTTCTTCAACCTGAGAGGTGGTAGTTAGTTAGTTTCTACAGTTGCCACCTCTGTTAGCCCGTAGAGCTCTTTTTCATCCCTTTTAGTAGTGAATTGCTTTTACATACTTATTAATCCTTCATATTAAGTTTTGCCTGGTCAAATTACTTGTAGGTTTCTGTCTTCTAACTGAACCCTGACTAATAACAGAACTTGCTTTTCTTTAGGGGACAGCACCCTTCCTTTCATCTGTGAGATAGAGGTAAGTATGGAGGTAGTGATGAAGAGGAATGGGAGAGAGAAAGTTTTAGCCATTAGTATAATCCTCTAACGTCTTGGGCATGTTATTGGCTGGTATTAGAGATATTGTGTTGCTAATTCTAGCTGTGCTATCTATTCACCTGTTTGCTCTCAGATTCATTTTCTACCCTTCTCCTTCTCTAGTGTGTTTCACAGGGGCTTATTCACAATTTTTGCAAACCAGTTTTTTACTAAGTTCAGTCAGTGGTGGTAAATGTTATAAAAGGAAAATGGAAAAATTCTGGTCACACCCCCAGCCTCACCACCTCATGCCCCAAGGCAGCCATTTTGAACATTGTGGCCTCTGCCTTTTGTTTCAACTCTTAGCGTAAGTTCAATTTCGGTCAGACAACCCTGACCCTTAGTCTCTGATAATACCACCTTTCCCTTTGGTCTCTCCAGTCCTAGGGATAGTAGCATCTTCTTACAGCTAGTAGCCTGAAATAAATTTCTACTACTGACCTACCTGGTAGAAAGGCTCTGTTTTGCTAATTGCTAAGTAGAAAGGCTCTGTTTTGCTAATTGGACTCTGACTGATAATGCTATAGAGGTACCGCTCACATAATCTTTATCAATTCATATATTTGAATGTTTTCTAATATAACCAAATACATTCTGTTTCTTACTTATCTAGATAGTATCATGGTTATGACACTGACATTCGAAAGAAATGTCAATTTGTTTCTCATATAGGTCTCCTTTCTTCTTCTTTCTAGCTTCTTGTTTCAAGGATTGTGAAAATGAGTAAATAATGTAGTCGATAAGGGTGTCTTCATGAAATTCTACGTCATCACAACACACTTTCATATGCTCAAAGAAAATAAAAATATATAAGAATCTCCATTAAAGCCACCTTTGTCCTAACATGTCTAGGTAATTGGGGCAAATACATTCCTTCCTCTTTCATTTATGCATCACTGGTCTAAATTCTCACTTAAGGTATAAATTTAAAAGGGAAAAAAAGAACCAGAAAAGGAGGAGAGTAGGTGGAGGAAGAGGACAATGACATCAACTAGAATTAATTGAATGTTATTCATATAAGTTCTTCCTTTAATTCACACAGGAAGCCATGAGTTGGATATGATTCTTATTCTCATTTTACAAATAAGATAACTGAGGCATAGAGATGTTAAATAGCTTGCCCAACGTTACACACTGGGTCAGTATGGTAGACCTGGAGTTTGAATACAGGTCCCCCCAACTTTAAGGCCTAATTCATACACTTTGAAAGAGGACCAGAAAAAGGGAAAAGCCTGTGGTTGGAGAGAGCAAGTAAAGCCCTCAAAAGTCTTTATGGGTCATTGTGAAGGCCTAGACATGCAAAGATGAAATCCAGAAGGGAGAGTCCTGAAGGAGAGGAGGAGACGCTGAGAGCAAATCCTGCCTACTTCCAATCTTTGTCTGGCTGCAGGTGGTAGGGAGAGAAGAGGTGCAGTGATAACAATTGCACAGAAAACCTTCTGAACCGGAGAAGTGGTCACACGTGAGAAATGAGCTTGAACTCCAAAATGGCATCCACAAGGCCAAAGTGTCTTTTTAGCATATGCCATCCCCCTAATAGGCGGGTAATTGCTTCAGTACTCTGGTGGAGAGGAGCCTTCAGTTTGGGGTACCTTATTAAGATATTGACAGACCCTGGAGAGTTCAGAGAGGAGCAGGGAGATGATTACAGGGGCTGGAGAGGTTGATTTATGAGGCAAAATGGAAAGACTGGTGCTGTTACCGCTTGGAAAAATGATAGCTAAGAGAGGCATAATGATACCTATAAATATTAGTAGGGCGGAAGCAGAGAGAAGAGAAGGGATTCATGTGCTGCAGATGGAATACAATACCCTCTGTTTCCCTTTGCTGAACTGCCAGGAAAAACTTTCTGACAGCAATGTCATCAGAATGGCAGAAAAATCAGCCACAGGGGAAGGAGTGAAAGTGACAGCCCAGGAACACTTAAGACTGAGCTCCAGAAAAAATCAGTGTGTTGAAGGGCATCCTCTGCCCTAACTTAGGATTGCACTGGAGAGGCCCTTGTAGAACAAGGAGCCATTGCAGAGTCCAGGGTTCATCTTGCTCTCCAACCTTCCTTCTCATCCATCCCTTTCACACCAGTCAGGCTTATGCATTGTGCCTTTGTTCAAACTTTCCCCTTACTGTAGAAACCTCCTTACTAGTCTAAATCTACCCATTCTATGTCCACATTTAACGAAAGCCTCCAGTAACCATGGTACTGAGCTAAGGGGATGGATACAATGGCAAGGAGAAAATCATGGTCTTCAAACTGATGGTTAGCTGGAAAGCCAGTCAAGTAATCCCATAGGTAAATATAGTGTAATGAGTGGGATGATTGGTGTAGGGCCAGAGTGTTCTGGAAATAAGGAGGGGAGATCCTGATACAGACTGAAGGCATGGAGTGATAATTGCTGAAATGTGACAGTGTTAAACTTCACCTGAGCCATAAAAAGACAATGGTTAAGAAATCTCCCTACCCTTTCGTGTTCTGGGAAGCCAAAGCATCATCCTTTCCCCTATGACTTGGAAAGACTTTTAGTCCATTCTTCTCACAACTCCCCATAAGATTCACAAATAACTCTCTTGTTTATCTGTGACAAAGCCAAACACAGACTTTTCTTATTTTGCCTGAACTTGCTGAAAGGTCAGACGTGGACCTTGCAGCTTCCTATTCTTCTATGAATTAGTAGCTGAGGTTAAAAGTTGTCCCCATGAAAGTAGAAACATTTCCTGTTTGGTTGACTAACTGAGACTTTCCATTGCAAATCACCCCACCTGTAACTTGTCCACTCCTTGCTATAGAAATCTAAGACAAAGTCACACTGCTGAGGCACTCTGATCTTTGGATCTGAAAGGTTGTCCCTGTTGCAGTAACCTGAATAACATCAGTTTCCTTATTAATCTGATATTTGTCTCTGACAAAAGAATCTGGAGTAGTGAGTTACAATTAAGTAAAGAAGAAGAGGAGGCATATGGAAGGGAGTTACACGGAAAGGAAGCAACTCATACACAGGCCTGGAGATGAGAAACAGAAGACTATGTTACTGCACTGCCGTGGCTGAAGCGGGAGAGGGGTAAGGTGAGGAATTAGACTGGGAGAGGGGTAAGGGGTAAAGAGGAGAGGGGTAAAGTGAGGAATTAGACTGGAGACGGATTTTTGTCACAGAGCACAACCCTAGCCAAAAATCTTTCCTGACTTAGATTCTTTACTATAAAAATGAGGAAAATAATAATGAAGGAGGTCATGAGGGCCAAGCTCCTGGCACGTGGTAGATGCTCAAGAACAAAGTGGCATTCTCAGGACAGTGCCTGGCATGTGGTGGATGGAGAAGTACTGCTTCCTAAATGGTTGGTGGACTGATGTTCCCATCTTACCTCCTACACTCAAGTGAGTTATTGTAGCCAATTCTGTTGCCAAGTGGATTAGAAGCCAGTACAGATGTTATCTCTTGATGTCACATTGTGTATGATGATAATTCCATCCTGCTTTAGGAGGCAGCACCATGGTTTAAGCCTCTTTGAATAGAAACAAAAGCAGAGTGTGTTTCACTGGAGACCATAAACCCACAGTAAACTCTCAGAGCAGGTTGGTCAGATTGTGGACCTTAGAATCTGAGCAGAGCTAATGTAGTATGCAGAACCAAATGGTGCACACTGGATGTGATATGGCTCTGGTAAGCCTAACGATGTTGCAAAGCCGGCCCCAGCCCAACACACGGCCACCTGTGGCAGCCACAGTTTGTATGGACCGGTTCAGAGGGATAAAAATGCATTTCCCAAACCAACAGTACTCAATGCAACATATTTTTCACATGTTTAATGGAACAGAAATTTTTATTTTAACTGACATTTATGGGCATTATGGTGTTCTGTGGAGAGAGCAGAAACCTGGTGGGGAGAGATAGCAGGTATATGAATCATATTATTTTTATCATAAGATTAGTGCATTCTATGTTTTCCTCCCCCAAGGCTCTTTTTTCCCCCTCCCAGCCTAGAAAAGCAAGTGATTATCTACGGAGGCTCCTACTATACAAAGCCCCAGCTTAGGTAACCCTTTCTCCATTGCAATCCGGGCACCAGAGATCCCATTATTTAATGCTAATGTATTGTTTTCCCACTGCCTGGCTCTGAGAGATCCAGATTCTTGGCGCCACATACTCAAGCATCAGCCAAAGCAATAAAGAGGAGACAATTCTTCATTATCATCCCTGGAAGCTACACAGTGACAATGAGGGTTCGCTAGTGTTTCTGTATACATTCAGAAAGCATATCCTAAAGTTGTGGTTTTAGTGACAATCAGCTTTAACTATTCTGGCCATCTTCTTCCCATATTTTGTTTTTAAAAACTGGAGCAGCCAGGCTCACTGACTCATGCCTGTAATCCCAACACTTTGGGAAGCTGAGGCGGTCACATCACAAGGTCAGGAGATTGAGACCATCCTGGCTAACACGGTGAAACCCCATCTCTACTAAAAATACAAATAGCCCAGAGTGGTGGCACACACTACTAATCCCAGCTACTCGGGAGCTGAGGCAGGAGGACTGCTTGAACCCAGGAGGTGGAGGTTGCAGTGAGCCGAGATAGCGCCCCTGCTCTCCAGCATGGGAGACAGAGAGAGACTCCATCTCAAAAAAATAAATAAATAAACAAACACATACATAAACAAACTGGGGCTTCCAGGAGGTCAACAGAGATAACAAATTTGAGAAGGAATAAGGGGTCTTTGAGACAAGTATGCCCTTTCCTAGTTCTCTTTTTCCTTTTGTTCCCACTACACCCCAGATTAATCTCTTTTCTTGTCTCTTCTTGTCCTGCCATCTCTGTTTCAACTGTTGTTTTCTTCAGATGTAAAGAAAACCCTGGCTGTAAATCAAGATTCTAATCCTTGCTGTAATCTTACCAAGCTGTATAAACGTGACTATGTCAATCAAGCAAGGCTGCAGTTCCCTCTCCTGTGGAAGTGGTCCTGAGGCCTTTCCAGGTTCTCCACAGACTAAAATTCCATATGCTTCCTGTGTTCCTCAGTCTCCATGGCTTTAAAACCAATTCGTACACTGAGTAAGAACTTTTATGTCATTACTTCATCGCTGATAAGACAATGTAATGTCCAAGTTTCTGGTGGTGCAATTGTCTTTGTAAATTGCATAATTCAATATGCATCTCAAAGTTTAATTTCTAGATAGTGTTTAGTATTTGCACAGCATAATTTGCTAAGCTTCCATGCAGCTGGCCAAACACACTGAGCTGACCATTCTCCTTGACATTGTAAATAAATGACAATTATGAATCAAAGAAATATGGACCAGTACTTGAAAAGCCCGGGGCAGTCCTGCTAGAGCAGTATCGTATCTGTAGCAAAATCCAGATAAATGTTTCCTATGATGAGGACAGGCAAGGAAGTTTGTAAGACTAGATTGGCACAAATGATAAAATCCCGTGGACACCCCATCCTCTCAGCCCTGTTCCCATCATATTCTGCTCTTTTTACATGAGTTTCAATCAGGATGTGGAGTCACAAAAGATACTACCTGGCTCAGAAAACTGCAGAAAAGCAGCCTAAGTTCTTTTCAGCCTGGCTCTGATGCTTGAAAATTATACCTATTGGAACTTGTGAGCATATCACAGATGCTGAGCAGGTGAGCTTTAAAAAATGGAGTTTCATCTGAATAATCTGTCAGGCTACTGACAACAGAAAGCTATTTCTGACTGTAGCTGGAATGAGTGATTACTTTGATAACAAATTAAAACAAGCTTGGAAATTGGAAATTACCAGAATTAAGCTATCTCCAGTGAATGACTGAGCTCCCCACTTCAGTACATTTTCTTCTATATTAGCCGTAAACATGAGCTCTTCATTAATAGAAATTGGCTCATTGCTACTAACCACAAGGGGAATCTATAGGATGTGTGGCACTAACTTCCAACCTGATCAAGAAGACAACTTGTTCTTAATGTGAGTGCTTTCTTGGGAACTTAAAAATTCTTTATGTCCCCTTTGGCTTCTTGCATATGAAGCCAATTGTAATGTTCAACTTTTAAATGTTCAAATATTTTCTCTGCATGGGATGTCTATGACACCAAATAATTTCTGGATGATTACTGTTTTTAATAACCATCTAATTACCGTATTAATCAGAAATGTCCTTTTGGCTTATAGAAGGCACAAGGGACAGAGGTAAGAAGCAAAGATATTCCTGTTGCAATCCACTTGTACAGAACTTCCAAGCTTCCTATTCAGATGATACAGAAATGTTGCTAAATTCTGGGCTCAATCTATGGTAAATAGAAGATGTTCCAGTCTTCCTGTACCAGTTATTCAAAACATTCCAACTAAATGGGTGTCTCATGACCTCCCAAACGCCTGTATGCCTTGAATACTTAATTGAATCACCCTTTTGTATTTTAACTTTATACAGTGAAAAATGTTGTCACTTGGAGGAAATTTTATTCAGACCTTTTCTGTTGACTGCTTTTTCTCCTGATCCCTGATCTATACATGATGACCTTATACAGCAATGAATCGGAGAGGTTAATATTCCAAATAGGCTGTGCTTTTTCGTTGCATTTATCTTAGCTTTACCAAGCTTCCATTTCATCAAATGACCCTTGCCAACTATTTAGCTAGCAAATTTTGTGTAAATCACAATAGACGTCTTCTCTGCTGCCCTCTCATCTCCTCCTCCCGTGGTGATTTTTCATGGAAGAGATGGAAATGCTAGTGATACCTGTCTCAGCTCTTCTTCATCCCTCACTTACTTTTCTGGCAGGAGTGTGTGTGTGTGTGTGTGTGTGTGTGTGTGTGTGTGTGTATGTGTCTGTCTGTCTAAAGAAATAATGAAAAGTAGCCAGAGATAATTTTCTGAAGTCTTGGGAGTTTCATTAAAAGAATTGCACTGATTTTTTTTTTTTTTTT
>NW_016808040.1:1497489-1531475 GCF_001698545.2 Rhinopithecus bieti
TTTTTTTTTTTTTTTTTTTTTTTTGCATTTGATGAAATGGTAATTTTCCTGCTTCTGTTTCATACTGAGCTTGATGGACAGGCCCTTCTTTCATGTACAAATAATCTTTATGACCCTTGTAAGCAGGTCTGATGATACTCAGCTGAGTAATGTACCAGAACTGAAATTTCCATCTACTTGATGTTTTGCACAGGGGTTTTGATGAAGTCACTGTCACCTGCTATTAACTTAATATCATGTCTTAATAGGGTCCCTTTCTCACCATCTCCATGCTGTTGGGGTCCAAATTAATTACGAAGTAAAAATTCTGCCACATAAATCCTCACTTCCCATGGAGGAAAAAAAAGTTTCTAACCTCATTTGAAGGGTTCAGAGAGCAGCCTGTGCAAGAAAATTTGCCTTCAAGACACGTCTAAAATGTCTGTATACCAATGTGAAAAACAGAGGATCCTGCAAAGTGGGGCTCACTTCCTTCCGCTCAAGCACTGTGTCTTCTTTCTCGGCATCTCATATTTATTCTCATAAATTGCTTGACTCTTCACATAGTGCTCCATGGTACTGAGCTATGGCTGGAGATAACAAAATCTTCCCTAAAAATAACCTATTCTGTAAGTACCCAGTGTATCAAAAAGTATCAAATGAACATAGGATAAAATGAGCTAAATCTATTCCAATCCTTATGTTCTGTAAAAAGTTGTAAAAAATAAAAAATATAAGACTTTCTTTAAAAAAAATTTACTCAATAGTCATCTGGTATTACCTAAAATTTTACTATCAGAAATAAATTTGTTATTAAATGATAACATCTCTAAAAGGTCAGGAGAAAGGATGAAGAGTTTGAAAGGATAGAAAGAACTTAATCTCTATTAGGCACGTAAAACTTCATATGAATTTGTTTAGGATATCACTGGGAGTGAAGACAGGGTGTCATGGTGTTTGGGAGAACATGGGCGCGAGGGTCATATATACAATAATAGTTGAAAAGATGGGAGGATCTTTCCAAAGGTATGGTAGAGCATGAAAGATAACTTTGCCTAGGTCACAATTCTGTCTGCAGATCTCCAAGGGCAACAGAAGAAAACAGGAGTAGGGGTAACATTAGTGTCTATACATTGGAAAAATATGCAAAGAGAGATAATAATTAAAAGCTCAGATATACTTATACATTTCATTAATATACAGAACCCTTAACTTTAATTACTTATTAGACACTAAAAAACAGATTATTCATTTCACCCTTCCTAAAATCAAAAATTGTACTTTTGAAGCTTCCCTCAGATTCCATCATATTCCTTTTGCTGTTTCTAGCCCCCAGGTTCCTGATTCCAGCTGACCACACCTGCAGCTCTTCTTTAGCTGCATTTACATACTTGGTTCCTAGAGTAAATTTGCCAGTTCAGGCAAATCTAAAACTTTGTGTTCCCTAGGCTCTTAGCCAGTGAGTGAATACTAGAGCTACTCGAATATGAAAGCCTGGCACCCTCGCTTCCTGTAGAATGAACACAGAGGCATGACTTAAAATTCAGAATTTTCCTGGATCAGATTGAGGTTATCCTCCACAGGTCCTTACCTGAAATCTCAGCCTTTCTTGGTCTCTTCCCTTTTTCTGTGCTACTTCCCCACTTTCTTACTGGATTCTCTTTAAAAAAAGAAAAATCATTTACACACCATCTCAGAGCCTTCTTCTGGGTAACCCAACCATGACATGCCATTTCCAGATATATCCACTTGAAGATCTGGACAAACTCGAATTTATCATGGACAACACCAAATGCATCATCATGTCCCTCTTACCACTTCCAATAATCATTCCTGTTAGGAATGTAACATTCTCATAGTTACTCAAGCACAGAGGTTTGGAGGAAAGTGTAAATGTTTTCTTTTTACTCCATGATTTACCTAACACCGGTATTACATTTTATAGTTTACAAAACGTTTTCGTTTACTTAATATAATTTGATCCTCAAAATAAACTTTGTAAATCTATAGGTTAGATTTGATCATCTCAGCCTCAAAGGGAGGCTTCAAAGGATAAAGAAAATTAAACCGTGAGTAAATTGAGTAATTGGTATGAGGACCTGCGCCTTTGACATTGATTGACTACTTTTCAACAAAGCCAGATGTTCTTCCTTCAGGATATCTTTCAGATGCCTCTCTTTTTTTCTGTTTCTTCAGTGTAACCTTGGTTTAGACCCTTGCTATCCTTTCTCTGATTATAACAATTATCTCCTAAATGGTTACTCTACTTCTACTTCTCCTTGTTTTATGCCTGCATGCCCCTGCTAAATCACATCTCTTTCTCACTTTACTGTGATCTGGATCCTGCAGTCATTTCTAGGTTTAACTCTTGCTTGTCGCTTCTATCTAATTCTAGGGTTTATTTGTATACTGAATTATAGCATAGCTATACTCATGTACAGACATGAGTACTTTTAAGTGAGGTGATGCTATAACAAGCATCTAATGTGTGTGTATCACTGACTTCAAAACTGAATGATTAAAGGCAATAAAACTAATAAAGAAAAAGAGGTTTAAAAGATTGGCCAGGCACGGTGGCTCACTTTGAGAGGCCAAGGCAGGCAGATCATGAGGTCAGGAGATTAAGATCCTTCTGACCAACATGGCGAAACCCTGTCTCTACTAAAAAATACAAAAATTAGCTGAGTGTGGTGGTGCATGCCTGTAATCCCAGCTACTTGGGAGGCTGAGGCAGGAGAATTGCTTGAACCAGGGAGTCTGGGGTTGCAGTGAGCCAAGATTGTGCCACTGCACAGTGGCTATGCATATTACGCAGTGAATAAACTTTAGTAGAACTGTTGCCTGCTAGGACTTGGACGTGAGATTACATGTCTAATTAGCTTATTGTACCGGAAGAGGAAGTTGAAAAACTTAGCTAGTACAGTTGACCATTGAATAATATGGGGGTTGGGGAACCAACCTCTGTGCAGTCAAAGATCTGTGTACATCTTTTGACTCCTCTAGAACTTACCTACTAATGGTCAACTATTGACCAGAAGACTTACCGATAATGTAGTCAATTAACACGTATTTTGCATATTACATGTTACATGTTTTATATACTTTATTCTTACAATAAAGTAAGGTAGAGGAAAGAAACTGTTAAAATCATAAGGAGAAGAAAATATATTTGCTATTCATTAAATGGAAGTGGATCATCATAAAGGTCTTCATTTTCACTATCTTCATGTTGAGTAGGCTGAGGAGAAGGAGGAAGAAGAGGGGTTGGTCTTACTGCCTCCAAGGTTGGAAAGGTTGAAAAAAATCCTTTTATAAGTGGACCCATGCTATACAAATCCATATTGTTCAAAGGTCAACTGTAGTGTGTGTTGGAAAGGTGATTAGGCTTTAGTCAATAAAATGTTCACAGAAGCAATGAAGCTGCCTCTAGATCTGCACTGAAATTCACCCTATGCAGCCCTCTAGCTCTTTCCCTCTACAGGAACCTTGGAGATCCTGTGTAGAAGATAGCAGAATCTAGAGACAGTAGGACATTGGACCTCTAACTCAGTGCTAGAGGATAGTCTCCAAGAAAAACAAAAAAGGATCTACACAGGACTCTGAAATGAAAGAGAAGTAATCTGTTGTGTTAAGTTCTGAGACACTGGAGTTTATTTTTATACAAAGCATGCCCTAGAGTGTTGTGTTTGATAGCCCACGAGGTCTACACCTTCAATTCCAGCACCTAGCACAGTGCTATGCATACAGCTAAATGTTCAATGCTTATTAAATCAAATAGAAACAAAAACTCATATTTGGAACTGATTTTAATGAGTAAAAAGTATACAGCCATTCATAGATACTAGTGCACAATTACTATATAAATAACATAAGAAATAAACATCAAGGAAGAAAATGGTAATTATGTTTAATATCTCAAAAGCATTATTCTTAACAGCTATGAGTTGAATTGTTCAATTATAACAAAGTGAATAGAAAATAATAATTGGTTGAGACATTTTCAGAAAATGCTCATCACAATGCCCCCAAATTGTTTTTTATTTACATAAACCATTAAGTAAGTGGATGAAATATATAGCTACACTCTTTGTTACAAATTTATTGTTTTATTAGTTAACACAATTAAAAAATCTTTGTGATTATTTATTTCCTCAGGGGGTAGAAAATATTAGTCAACAATTTTAGCAAACAGCTTAGAGCAAGGGAAGTCAGGTTAACTGGAGTTTGCGACATTTACAGCACTCGAGCCTATGTTCACAAATGGCTTATTTGCTTCTTCAATTGTTCTGGTCTATAGTGTCAAGTTCTGGTGGCCCCATCCACTGCATTAGTCAAGGTGAATTCCCTAAACATGACAAAGTCTGACACAGTGACAGTGTTGCAATCCAGCATACACTATGGATCACAAACTTTTAAAGTGGCTTTTAGAGACATAACCTTCCCCATCCTACTGGCCTCCACAGGTGCCAGTTTTGACTCAGCAGAATGTATCAGCCTCCTTCTCCAAGACCCACTGCTGAGAATTCAAGGATCACTTGTAGTAAACTCAACCTAACACATTCTGGGCCACTATCATTTAACGTCCCTCTACTCACACCCTCTGAGTGGCCTCTTCTCATTCCGTTCATAACCTCATGTCTATCTGGTTCATTTGTACCCATGTAATGAGAGTAGGAGTAGGGGTAATATTAGTGTCTATACATTGGAAAAATGTGCAAATATTCTACTGTGTCAGTAGAATCCCTTCCAACTTCTCTTCAAGCTTCCCTGCTCAGCCTCTGGAACATTTAGAATTCACCTTTTTTCTGCTGCTTCCACTCATCCCATCCCTCCAACAGGATGACGGATCTCTAATCACTGCTGCAGCATACCCTGCGTGGAGCTGTCCAGAACCACTCCTGGCTCCAGAATGCTGATCCCCTGCCTCTGCTCAGACCTCCATTTAATCCTCTAACATTAAAATTTTTCATAGGCACACACCTGTGCCTCACATCCATGTCCTTTTTGATGTAGTTAAAGCAAATACTTAAAATACAGAACATCAAAGCCAGTCAAGAGGATGGAAATGGATGGGTCTACTTCTGAGCTGTCCCTTTCAGTGCCCCAAAGCAGAGTCACTGTGTCATGCAAGGTTCCTGCTACTCTCCTAAGACACACTCCTAGGCCCAAATGCAGGAAACCCCAAGCCTCAGTCTTTCCTACATGTTTCCCACTCAGTCTCCAAATGCAACCCCTGTCCCACAAGATACTTGGTATTTCTTATGTAAATGGCATTAGACAGAGGACAAGTGTGGAGATCATCTCAAAATTTGACTATTGGTAATAACAAAATACACATGAATCATCTTAGCAGAGAGATAAAGAATGATGCTATATCAATTTTGTACACAATTATTTATTCCAAGAATTATGGAAGATAAAGAGGTAAATATTTTCCAGAATTTCTGGAAAACTGTCTCCATAAACAGCTGGGCAACTTCAGCCTAGGTAATTAGCCTGGTGGATTAACCTTAATGGACATAGCACATTACTAAAGCTCTGAAATGGTCTTAAATTTATTTCATCGTGCTTCCCATTTGTAAAAAGTTTATGTGCACATATCGCTCCTCTTTTATATTTAGAAATAATATCCAGATACTACTGTACAAATACATTATGTACACTATCAAATCCCCATAACAAATAGAAATTTTAAAGGATGAGATGAAAGAGAAAAGGAAAGAAGTGGAAAAAAAAAAAGAAACTCTCATATTTTCTCCTCTCCCAGTTGAGAGTCCTATACATTCCCTTAGTGACAGAAATCCCACTTTGGCAATGACTGTACTTGGAAAAGTGTGGTAAGCTCATTAAAAGGATGAGTGGTATGACATGGTGAGGAAGAGACATAGGTGGGCAGAACTTTAAAGGCCTATTTCTGAATTCCTGCTCGTTAAATTTCTCTCTGCAGCTGGAAGATGCATTACTTGTGTCCTTATTTTATGAATATAAGACAGTGTATATTGTTATGGATGCCATGGACAGATCTATCTTCATAAAGAAATCTATGGGATATTCAGCATTTCCCAGTTGACTTTGTTCTCTGATTCTGTGGCCCGAATTGTTCTGGTCTGCTTTGCTTCCTTGAAGAATTCTTCCTCCCATTCCTTGCAAAACTTCCTGCTTGTGGATCCATCTACAGGAATCCTTCTATGAGAAGATGTGGAGGTGTTTGAGGGGAGAGAAGACCCAAGTGCCTTGGCATTTTTGTTCCCGTATACTAGGCACCTACTAAAACCAGCTAAAGGGCATCGTGAGCTGTCCTTGACTCTCTAGAGCACAAATAGCATTTATCTCTGCGCAGCGGGCAGCACCAACGCGGGTTTTTGTCAACCTGTCAATTTTTTTTTTCCTTAAACAGAAAGCAGAGTTCAGTAAATAAAGATAAATGATTGTGCTCCTTCTCTGCAGACCCTGGAGCTAAACTGAACAGGCCTCTTATGGTTTGGCCCTGCTTCATTGACTGTTCAGGCAGCCCAGTAATACGACAGATGTACCCAGCCGTTCCCTCTTCCCCGCTGTCCGTTAGATTATGTTCATTTTGTCTGAGATGCCATTAGAAGTCTCAAGGTCAAAGAAGTCGCAAGGAAGAAAAGAGGATGACTAATTTTTTCCTGCAGCCCTTCATTGCCCAAAGAGCCTCCAGACAGGTGGGCTCCTGCTTTGTGAGGGGCACAAAGAGGGGGGCACCATGCAATTTACTTGAAATAAAATGCAGGTGTGCAATTAACCCAGACACATTTCTGGCAACCAGCACGGCTTGGCATTGGAAGTTTTATTTGAATCAGGGGAGAATATTATTTGAGGTATTTTCCTAAATGACAAATGAATGATTTACCTGCAGCAATGTGTTAAGGAAGAATTTGTGGAGCAGAAGAGGCTTATATTTTCCTTTCTGTCTTGTCTTTCCTTTCTCTTTTCGCTTTCTCTTCGCTTCCTTCCTCTCTTTTCCTTCTTCCTTCCTTCCTTCCTTCCCTTCCTTTTTCTTCCTTCCTTCCTTCCTTTCCTTCCTTCCTTCGTTCCTTCCTCTTTCTTTCTTTCTTTCTTTCTTTCTTTCTTTCTTTCTTTCTTTCTTTCTTTCCTTCTTTCTCCTTTCCTTATTTTTCTTTCTTGAAAAAGTCGTAATAGTGTTTTGCTCCTAAACAGTGTTTCCCTTGGGATTTCTTGAGAATATCATGCAAATACGGAATTTGTCCCTGCTTAGCAGCTATGATTATGTATGTAATGGTCCTTGAATTTATATAGTGTGTTATTCCTGAGCTCAAAGCACTTAACACACATGGCCACATCATTAACACTTAGAGTCACAGAATGTGAAAACTGAAAGAGACTGTGAGGATTACCTGCTTCAACATCTCCATAGACAGGAAAATACACAGTGCTATTATATGGGGTCCTCTACTTGCTTTGTTCATGTGAGTCAGGTTATCCTTCTAAATAGTGATAGGGACTACTATTGTCTTCATCTCTAAAAGCCCTCACAGCATCTAGTTTAAGCCTGAGTACAAGAGAACCAGAGAGCTGTATGTACACTGGCAATTAGAATTATATAATCAAAAAGTTAGAAACTTAAACACCTAATCTCTTCAGAAATGTAAGAATTCTGCTCAATGCTCAGAAAGAGGCACAAAGAGAAAGTTATGTAAGAGGGCTCAGAGTTCCATCACTATTAACAGATCCACTCTCATTTAATTTTTAAATATTTTGTGAGATGTAATATGAGAGTATTATTTGAATAAAGGTTTTCCATTGCTTAGAAAATAAATTAGATAAATTTTTATATAGCACCCCAAGATTATCATATAACATTTCCTTAAGCAAGTTTCATGAAAAACAACAGACTTTAATTCCTATTTCACAACACCTTGTTGAGTTGGGGCCATGCAAGGCAACAGTATGTATGACACACCAGCAGAGTGACCACATGTAAGTTTGTGATGCTTTTGTTTCTATTCGACTGCATTCAAGAATTATGTATTGAGCATTGTCTTGTGGTTTTCGTTGTACTAGGCTGAAGGTTATGTTGAGAACAAAATACAACTCTATGAGCTTTTCAATTTATTTCAGCAGAGAAAACTCACAAAATCCATAAATGACCCTACTTTTAAGAATATGAATGCCAATAAGCACAGTTAAGAATATAAGATAATTGTAAAATGACAAATCAGATGAAAAGAGGAAAAACTTGAATTGGAGCTTATTGGAGTTATAAGAGACCTTGTAGACCATTTCTTTAATGGATGAGTAAGCTGAGGCCCAAAGAAATAATGTGACTTGTCCACAATTGCCCAAGTCAGAGGAAATATAATTGATACTGTTCCACACATCTCCTCAACCTCCAGTTTACTGTGCTTTTGTACATTGTGCTGTCTTCTCTAGACTAGGGAGAATTAGACTATTAGAAGAAATGAGGGTTAAAACTAGGAAAGGAGAGAGCAATTATCCTTCGATATAGTAGGAAGAACTAAGATATGGTGCTCTGTGGGCCATGGACCAAGATACCTGAGACAGGAAGTTCTTAGATTACATTTAGCAAGCAAATATTGAGTGAGCTCCCAGTATAAAACACCATGCTAGACTCAATGGGAGTGACAAAAAATAGATAACACAGTTTCTGAGCTTAAGGGACTCTCTAGAGTAGGGGATGAGAAGTACTCAGAGATGTCTGTACATCATGGTACGGTGATCTTCGTGATAGAGGGGCAATCACAATGTTTCAAAGGCTGAGAGAATTTGCATACAAATGACTGTCAAATCTCTTCTAGATTTAGCTTCTGTGTTCCAGATCCATACGTCCACCTGCCTGTTGGCATTCCCAACTGGATGGCTCATAATCTCCTCAGTGTCAAAAATTCAAAACTGAATTCATAACTCCCACCCCCCTGCATTTTCCACCTCCATTCCTCCTTCTGAGTTCCCATCTCAGCAACACACTTTAGTTTTCCACCTTAGTAAGTGGCAACGCCACCCTGACATCACCTCCCATGTTACTCAAGCCAGAAACCTGGAGGTCATCCTTGACTCTTCCCATCCCTTCATGTTTTACATCCAGTCAGCTCTGAGTGGTTTCCTCTCTTAGATGGCTCTAAAAATTCAGGAATCAGTGCCAATGACCTAGTCCAAGACCCCATTATCTTCCTCCTGGATGATGGCATGAATGTACTAATTGCTATCTTTGCTTCCTAACTCTTCTCCTCTTCCAATTAAATATATAATATACACTCAAACATAAATGAACATTCTGTAACTCACATCTAGTTGTATCTTTCTTCTTACCATTGTTCTTAGTATTAAGTACAAAACTGCTTAACATCTTGCAAATCTTCTTTCCCATTTTTCCCCTGCTCATCTTCCCAATCTCATCTCCCACCAATTTTCTATCCCCTTACAATATCCCATCTTCTCCATTAATATTGGGTTCTCTTGACTCCTTAGTGTTGTCATATTTTCTTCCTTTTGTACATACTGTTTCCCTATCTGAATCCCTGTTACATTCTTCCCACCCAGTCACACAGCCATACACACGAAGACAATGCAGATATGCATACACATTTCACATGGCCAGCTTCAACTCATCTTCAGACTTCAGCTTCAGCCTCACTTCTTTTAGAGTTTCCTTGACCCCCAGACCTTGTTTCCGTAGTATTTTATTTGCTCAGACTGTTTCTATAGCATTTTATTTGCTCCATCACAACATGTGCCTCACTTTATACTAATTTCTTAAATGTCTGTCTTCTCCATAGAACTGAAAGGTCTGACTTGTGCCTCAAATTGTTCCTGATGCTTAGCACAAAACATGCACATGATACTTAATAAATATTGAATAAACGAATGATTACTCGATGATAACCAGAACATTTAATCTGAGGCAAGCAAGTTCCAACAGATAGAAAGGAGGACACTCTTTAAGTAAGAATTAGGCATATTAGAAGCAATTTAAAAGGTCCTTAACCCAGCAGGATGGTGCCACGCCTGAATCAGACCACGGCTGAGATCGTCATTTTCCTGAGCATTAAATTCATTCACAAATGTTAATGGGTCTGAAAAAAATAATTACAATGGTGACAAATTAGGGGTCTGTTACACTAACTAACTTTTCTCTATTAACACAGAATTTACTTTGAAGAACAGAAAGAGCCAAGTGAGCAGATTTCATAATTGCAGAACTTTATTTTCACTTTGCTCTAACTTTCCCAGTGAAACAGAACATAAAGAAAGCTTTTCGCAAATGGATAATTACACACCACATCTCTGGATTATGAGATACTGTGTAACCTTTTCTCCTCCTTTTGTAATGTGATCGAGCACCATCACAAAGCTATTTTTGCCCTTATGGAGAAAGAAAGCACTTCAAGTCACTCTTTATGTCTACTAGCATGATTTCAGGTTTATTAACACATACCCACAAAATTTGTAATTTTTTGCAGTACCTGAAAAGATTATGTAGATCAGCTAACACAAACTTCTATTCTAAGAAGCTGAAACTAAGGTCAAGAAAAGTTAAACAACTCCTTGTAACCTGAAAATCCTGGAATAAGAGAAACTTACATCAAATGAACAGTAATGGCTGCCTTTGTAGAGACATGAAATAGAGTGTCAGCCTTAGGTGTGGGAAGAGAGGATACAGTGGAGACAGATGTCAAATCAAAAACAAATAAAAATAAATAGCAAAAGTGTACTTATTTAGCTCAGATGGCTTAAGACAAACCATTTATTTGACACTTAACCCCTGCACACACAGAAAAGTAAGTTACCATAATGTAAGGAGCACAGATAATGGGATCATACAGACTTACCTCCAACCCAAAATGCATCCCAACCCCACAACTACAGAATTTCTCTTAGTATATGCTCTGGGTACTCATGAAGTCCACCAATATATCATGTTTGGGCAACTCTGGCAATTATGTCCATTTTCGTAACCTAAGTGTTCAGAACTTAATCATGCATGTGGGAAAAACCCCAGACAGCTCTATAATGATGACTTTTCATATGGTTTCTTTTCCTGTCATCCAAGTGCTAAGAACTATCTATTTTGAGTCACTTCAGATCTTTAGATTCAACACCCTGTCTCTCAAGGCCTTCGATTTGTATCTGGGTGATAGCTACCTGGATCATTGTGGGCAAATATGTGGTTCAATTGGTCGTTTGAAGTGATACAGACCAAACAACAGGTTGACTACCTCTTATCTTTTCAACATGTATTGTTTAACCTCATTCATTTGAAAAGTTTTCCACAGTCAAGGAAATTAGTTCATATGTCTCACTAAACTCAAAAAACCAAACCCCAATCAAGGATTTTAGAAGATTCATCCATAGAATTCAAGGAATGAAAGATTCTTAAAGGATCTCTGTTTCATTCACCTGTTTAAGGAAATAACATGCATATTTTTTACAAAGCAATTCAACTTTGAAAACCTTTGATAAAGCCACTGAAAAAACTCTTGCTAAAGTCAACAATGTCCTCTGTGTTGCTAAACGCAATGATCAAATGTTAAGCCTTGATCTGGCCCCTTCCATCAGTAGCATTTAAAACAGCTAACCACTCCCTTTTCTATGAAGCCCTTTCTTCTTTGGTCCTTTGCAACACTGCTCTTATTTCATCCTGGCACACTGGCTGCTCATTCTCATACTCCTTTTTGAATTTGCCTTCATTTACCAAACTTTAAACTTTGGGCTGCTCCATCTAAGATTTTAGATATCTTTATTGTTTACACACATGCCCTGAGCAGTTTCATCCAAGTGTATGACTTCAGATATTATCTAACTGTTCTTGACTTCCATCGTATACCTCTATACTAAATTCCATAATCTTATAACCAACTGCCTTCTCAAAATCTACAACTGGACAGCTAATAGGCATTGGACTTTAACCTGTATAAAGTAATAATATCGATTTTACCCCAACCCTGATCCTCCTCCTGCCTTCTCCATCTCTAAAAATGATTGTTGCATTTTTTCATGCACTCAGGTTAAAAACTTGAATTCAACATCTCATCCTCTCTTGAACTCATAACTTACCTCCAACTCAAAAGAAAATCCCATTATCTTCACTTTCAAAATAGAAAACAGAGCATAGCCATTTTTCTGCCTCCAACTACTCAGTCCAAGCTATCATCATTCCTCAGCAAAAACATTGCCATAGCTTTTAGTTGATCTCCCTATTTTACCTATAGAAACTCAAATAATTTTTTTAAAAACTTAATTCTGATTATAACTGTCCTCTACTCAAATTCTTATAGGGGTTCCCCATTTTATCAGAGCAGAAGGTAAGTCTTCCCATGACCTATAAGGTTCTGCATAAGTGAGCTCCCCACTCTCTCACTGGACAAATCTCTGACCTGTCTCTCTTTACCCTTCTGTAGCCACCATGGCTTTTCTGCTATTTTTCAAAGGTACTAAGCCTTCTCCTGCCTCGAAACTTTTCTCTTGCTATTTTTTCCTGGACAAGAAAACAAATGTTTCTTCTCCACTTCTCTTCGTTTCTCCACTAACCTTTCCCCCAAAATAGCATGTCCTTATTCTGGGTTCTTCCTATCCTCATTTTTCTGTTACATTTATCTCCAGACCCTTGTCTCATCCAGTTTACTGCCTGTTATTTATGATCTATCTTTCCTTGTCAACGCCACTAGAAGGTAAGTTCCACATAAGCAAGAAATGTATTTTGTTCACCATCAATCCTCACTGCCTAGAATAGTACCTGGTGCATAGTAGGGAGACAATAAAATCATCATATTTGAATGAATAAATAAGTAAATAAATAAATGGTAATTGTATCAAATAAGTGGTAAGCCTCAAAAAAAAAAAAAAAAAAAAAACATGGCTACTTTATAGTTGATGCTACAAAGACCCACAGGAATGGGGGCTCAAATTATTAGTCAAGATACCAGTGTTATCATTTGAGGAAAGCTAAGCAAATTACTCAGCGCAAGAAAACCCCTTAAGTTGAGTGGCATTGGAACTTAATTTTTTGTCTAAATATTAAAGCCCCAGTGGAAAAAAAAACAAAACTGTATCTCACTCATGAAGCCACAGGAGCAAAAACTGACATGTTGCCCCACATTCTAGCGAGCTTAGCACTACTTATACCATAGTCAGGGAAAAAAAAAAAAAAAAAAAAGTCAGGGAGGCTGAAGCAGGAGAATGACGTGAACCCGTGAGGCGGAGCTTGCAGTGAGCCGAGATCCAGTCACTGCACTCCAGCCTGGGCAACAGAGAAAGACTCTGTCTCAAAAAATAAAAAAATTTAAAAATCTAGTTATGGTCCCCCAAACAAATGAAATCTTCAGCATTTTTCACAAACATGACTCTAGCAAAAAAAAAAAAAAAAAAAAAAAAAAAAAAAAAAAAAAAAAAAAAAANAAAAAAGTCAGGGAGGCTGAAGCAGGAGAATGACGTGAACCCGTGAGGCGGAGCTTGCAGTGAGCCGAGATCCAGTCACTGCACTCCAGCCTGGGCAACAGAGAAAGACTCTGTCTCAAAAAATAAAAAAATTTAAAAATCTAGTTATGGTCCCCCAAACAAATGAAATCTTCAGCATTTTTCACAAACATGACTCTAGCAAAAAAAAAAAAAAAAAAAAAAAAAAAAATTTATGGGGCCCCCAAAAAAAAAAAAATACTTCATTTTTTTAAAAAAAGATTCCAAAAAAAAAAAAAAAAAAAAAAAAAAAAGAAAGAAAAAGAAGAAAAAAAGTCTTTTCTGCTTTTCAAACCTGGTAATCTTGGTTAACTTTGTATTTATTTTTCTTTTAGATATTTCTGTCAGTTGATTTGGTGAGCAGGTTTTGCAATCTGATTCTCTTTATAAGTAAACATTTCCTTTTCTTTTCTCTGAGCCATCCTATGACCAAGCTTTCCCTGAGAGTGGTATCACCATTAATCAATCATTCCTCTAAACCCCTCAGCACCCTGGTCAGTACTATACAATTTAGCACCTAATAATGTAACTTTGATGTTATTTGCTGTAATTTTATGCATCCCTACTACAGCAGTTAGCACATTACGCTTCACATACTAGACATACAATAAATATTTGTTACTTTATAGGCACAATGGTATTATTTTACAAGTCCTGGATATGAAAGTTGAAAGAACCACATTTACATCCAGGATTTGTTGCTTATTAGCTAGAAAATCTTGATCAGGCAGCTTAATCTCTCTACATTGAGTCTCTTTATCCATAAAAGGTAATAATGTCTCTCTCCCTTCACAGGGAGGAGAGTAGAGCAAGTCATTCTTGGGAAGCCCATAGAGCTGCAGCTTCTATATTGCAGATGTCTCTGCTGTTGGCTGGATCTGAATCCAAG
Source organism: Rhinopithecus bieti (assembly GCF_001698545.2). Taxonomy (NCBI): domain Eukaryota; kingdom Metazoa; phylum Chordata; class Mammalia; order Primates; family Cercopithecidae; genus Rhinopithecus; species Rhinopithecus bieti. The sequence continues at coordinate 1,511,813 of NW_016808040.1, forward strand.
TTAGTTTCCCGTAAGAGTGCAGCTTCTGGAGCCTGAGTTCACAATCCTTACCATGTTGTAGAATCACCTGAAAGGACTTTAAAAAAATCACCGATTTCCAGGCCCCACCCCAGATTAATAGTTCCTTGGAGAAAAAAATCTAATCATGAGTAATTTTTCAAAATTGTCCAGGTGATTCCAATGTACAACCAAGATTGAGAATAATATCTCTGAAGTAGTTCTGCCTAAATTCAGATCCCAGCTCCACCACTTATCTTTCATGCAACTTAAGGCAAGTAAATTAATCCCTGTAGACTTCATTCTCTCAGTCTGTAAAATGGGGTTAATAATGGTACCTTTCTCACCAAGTTGTTGTGAGGATTGAAATAGATAATCCATGGAAGGTGCTTTGAATACCATCAAGGACACAGTTAGAGCTCAACAAATAAAAGCTAAGATTATTAATAAAAATCAGTTTCACATCATTCTCCTCAAGGGCAGGGACTATGCCTTTTGTTCATGCCTCGTCACAGAAATGAGACTGTATAACTAGTGCACACTCCATTCGTGCTTATGGATCAGTTAGAGCCTTCTTTCAGCTGTGTTACAATACAAAACCATGCAGAGTGAAATCATAACCTAAACGATTATCCACTCACGGCTTGAAAAAATGAACTGGGCACCACTTACAGCAAAATATACACCTGGGGAAAAAATGGGAACAAGAGTATCACAAAGAAAAATTAGATAGCATACTACTTAAGTTTTGCTTTTGGCTGGTCTTTATAGGGAGCAAATATGAAGAAGAGGAAAGTCTGGGTTTTAACATATTTAAATTATGAAAAAGTGCAACTTGGAGGAATCTCAGTCCTTAAGATGAGAGAAATATCAACTGTAGGGTGGGAAAACCCTGGCAGCTTACCTGTACCTCTTTGACATAAAGATTGAGTATTCTATTACATAAGTATTAAAAGACAACATTAAAATCTAGTGGTCATTTGTGCTTCAATCTTCAGGGCAAAACTTATCAGAAGGCTAAGCTGTAAAATGGCTAAATGTTTTCTTTATTATATTGGCACTTTATAAATTCAGAAAGCAGCACTTACCTCACATCATTTATTTTCCTTAGACAGTTCTAAGAAGAAAAATGTCAAATATTTATATTCTTGTTACTCTCTAGAATTTTCATTTGATATTCAATATGAAGAGTAATATGCGAAGATGGAAAATAATTTCTTTACCTATCTGACATAGTTTACTTTTATTACCCAAGCTCTTTATTAGAAATTTAATAATCTGCTTACAGCTTACCTTTTAATCTATGAACTTTGCATTTTGTTAATTCCCACATTAGCTATACAATATAGGGAGAGAGATTTTCAAAAAATGAGTTTGTAGTAACAATAACTAAGCTGACATACAGTGAATTGTTCTATTTTCTGGCATTTTTTATAGAAAAAAACATGATACTTGCTACATTATAGTAATGACAATGATTATTTCCAACATATTTAATAAAGTGCTTTAGATTTGAGTATTTCTATTAAATTAACCAGATGGTGATAGCACATAATTTCACGCAGAAATGTACATTAATTATTAACAATAAATGTAGGGCAAAACAACAGACTTCAGTAATATTACTGTACATCTGCAAAGGAGATTGTTGGCGATTTGGAAATGCTAATTCTGTGATTAATCTTCCATTTGGCTACTGAGCAACATAAGTCATGCAAAAAAGAGTGCTAAGATTAATAATAGAGCATGCAGACTTCAAATCAGATTCGGATCTCAGACACCAGAAGGACACTTTGGTAGGCAATAGAAACTTCTCACCAAAAAATATGTGTATCTTTGTCATAAAACAATTGAGAGAAAGTTGTGTTCTTTTGTCTTTATTTGAGGCATCTGGTCCTGATAAAATAAAGGATACCTTTTTCCTCCTTCTTTTCAAAGATCTCAAAACCACCATCCTACCACCTCTCTCTTTACAGAATTACTACTGTCATATAGCCTGAAATCGCTTTTCCATAACACAGAGAAAATTATCATCTACTGTTCCCAAACCACGGCACTTTTACATCTGGAATACAGCATGCAATTCTGGGCATTCCTCAAGACAGACATAAGATGATGGAAAAGTTCCAGATAATCGAGGGGATTGATTAAGGAGCTTCTGTGTGAGGACAGTTTAAAAGAAGAGGACTGAAGTCCATAAACCAAAACAGAAGGGAAATACAAGCAAAGTCTTTAACACTAAAAATAATAATAGGTGAAATCTGTGTTGAATGAACAAGTCTCAGATGTTAAGGGCACAAAGAATCAAAATAGAGTTCATATTGTTAGTATTTTAAGATGGACATAACATGATCTATAGCTTAAAAAAGTGGATTGGGGCAAATTTAAGAAAGTCTACTTTCTAGAACTTACTAAATTTGTAACCCAAGAAATAATATAAATTAAAAGTATAATTTTAGAAGTTTTAGTCTTAATCGCCAAAGAATATATCTATAATGAGTTATGAGCTGTTTTGGGAAAATGGTTGGCTAATGATAATAAATAATTTACTTTTATAAGGAAATAGGTGAACATGTTAGGCTCTGACAGTCAGTCATAAGGGATATTCCACAAAGTCTCTGTATTTCTTACTAAGGAGAAATCTTGATAATAATTACAATCAACAAAATTGACAAAACTATAGCTAAGCTGACCAATTTAAAGAGATAAAAGACTCAAATTGCTAATATCAGAAATAAAAGAACAGACATTACTACCATTCAGTAAAAAGAGTTCAATGCCTATAAAAAGAATGATAAAGTAATATGAAGTACAATTTTATATCAACAGATTAAATGACCTACATAAAATGAATGAATTCATAGAAAGAGAAAAATATTAAAGCTAACTTAAGATGAAATAGAAAATCTGAATAGACCTATAACAAGTCAAGAAATTGAATTAGTCATCAGAAAGCTTCCCACAAAAAAAAAAAAAAAAAAAAAGCCCATGACCGATGGTTTCACTGGTGAGTTTTACCAAACATTTAAAGAAGCATTAAGTGCAATCCATCACAAACTCTTGCAAAAATAGTATAGGAGGGAAAATATACTAACTCAAATTAAAGCCAGCATTATCCTGATATCTAAACCAAAGATATTGCAAAAAAAGAATACTATAGATAAATATCCAGTATAAATATAGATGCAAAAATTCTCAACAAAATACTATCAAACCAAAGCTAGCAACATATAAAAAAGCTTGTACCCTATCACCAAATAGTATTTGTCCCAAAATGCAACATTAGTTCACCATATTAAAGTTAATCAATGTAATACAATTATATTGTAAAATTAATCAATGTCATCAATTTTCTTTTATATTAATAAAATAAAAAAAAACAAGATAATCTCAACAGATGCAGAAAAAGAAATTGAAAAAAATCCAACATTCTTTCATAACTTAAAAAAATAAAATTCAACAAACAGAAACAGAATAGGAATATCCTCACCTTGATAAATGACATCTACAAAATCCCACAGTCAACATCATACTTAATTGTGAAACACTGTAAACTTATGATTGAAGATCAGCAACAAAATGGACATAAGAATGTCCATTTTCATCATTCTGTTCAACATTGTACTGAAGCTACTAGCCAGAAAAACAAGACAAGAAAATTAATAAAGGGAATTGAAAAGAAAGAAGTAAAGTTATCTCTATTTGCAAATGACATATTCTTATTTATATAGAAAATTCTAAAGAATCCACAATAGTAATAATACTTTTATATTAAAAAATCATGTCCAACAAGGTTGCAGGATACAAGATCAATATACAAAAATCAATTGTACTTCTATACATTGTCAATGAATACCCTAAAGGATAATTAAGAAAACAATTCAGTTTATAATAGTATCAAAAAATAAAATATTATAATAAATTTAACCAAAGAAGTTCAATACTTGCACACTAAAACTACAAAACATTGATAAAAGCATTAAAGTCCTAAGTGAATAGAAAGACACCCATGTTCATGAATTGAAAGTCATAATAGTGTTAAGATGGCAAGCCTCCTCAAATTGACTTAGGGATTCATTGCAATCTCCATTACAATTACAGCTTAATTTCTTGCAGAAATTGACAAGCTGATTATATAATTTACACAGGCATTCAGGGACCCCAAAAAGCCAAAATAATTTTGGTAAAGAACAAAGTTGGAGGACACACATTTCCATATTTCAAAACCTTCTACAAAACCATGGTAGCTCATAGAATTTTATACCACCATAAAGATAGGCATCTAGATCAATGAAAAATAATTTAGAAATTATCCTGAAATAAACCCTGACATTTATGGTCAATGATTTTCAACAAGGGTGACAACACAATTCAATGGGGGAAAGAATAGTCTTTTCAAGAAAACAAAATGAACGACAACAAAAAGAAGTTAGACATATACATAATATAGAAAAATTAACTTAAAATGGATCATAAATCTAAATGCAAGAGTTAAACTATAAAACACTCAGAGAAAATGTAGGAGTAAATTTTTTGACCTTGAATTAGGCAATGACTTCTTTCATACGACACCAAAAGCATGAGAAACAAAACAAAAAATACATAACTTGGACCTCATCAAAATGAAAAACTTTTGTGTGTGCTTCAAGGGACACCATGAAGAAAGTTACTATAACACAATGAATCACAGAAAGTATTTGCTAATCATATATCTGATAATGGTCTAATATACAGTTTCTACACAATGAATTAATATTTGGCAATCAAAAGGGATTAAGTATTGACATATGCTATATCATAAATTAACATTGAAAGCATTATACTAAGTTTTTATAAAAAGCAAAGACTAAAGTCTAAATAAAGTATAGTACAATTTATATGAAATATTCACAGTAAGCAAATCCATAGGGACAGGAGGTGGATTAGTAGTCACCAGTGCTGTGGGGATGGGACAATGAGGAGTGACTGTGAATAAATACAGGGTTTCTTTTTGGGATGATGTAAATGTTCTATAATTACATAGTGGTCATAGTTGTATAACACTGTGAATATACTAAAAGCCACTGAACTGTACTCTGTAAAGTGGTGAATTTTATGGTATTTGAATTATATCTCAACTTTTAAAAATAATCTCATATTACTAACGCTGTTTTCTAAGTTCACTATTTCATGAGTATGAATAGAACTGGAGTTCCTTTCAGACGATTTATTACTACCACCACTTCCTCTTTAGGCAACTGGGAAAAAAGAGGCTTGTCCAAAGTCCAGCTCTCTGAAGTGGCCTGTCTCTAAAGGTGTCTGCTGCAATTGCTATAACCAATAAGAGTGACAATAATCACACCTAATTACAACTTTTTACATTAGGGACATTGAATAATAGAATTCCTGTATCATTGGTTACAAAATAGAAAATATTTTAAAGTGACACGATTTAAGACATAAAGACTTTAGAATATCTTCTGCCTGTATTCACTTTTCTTCTTATAAATTTTAGGTACTCTAAGGGAAATGAAATGGCCCATATTGTGTTGTTTTGTGTTGTTATAGTATGGGTCATCAAATCTATTGGCTCATATAGCAAAACAGTTTCTTTGACTCGCTTTTAAGATTTTTCCTAGGGCTCCTGACAAGTGGCTATTAATACACAGTTCTTGAATAGAAAGGGTAATAGAAGGGAGGGAAAAGCTACAGTTATCCCAAAACACCTGTTAAAACAAAACTGTAGGCAATGTTATGTTATCTGAGCCTGGTTAAGACACAGAAGTTACTTCTGTCACCTCTCACCCTTGAATCTGGCCCCCTCTGCCTGTTGTTCAGGGTTTAGTAAGGAAGTTCTGCTTATTGCTGGAGCGCTTGGACTAGAGACAGAAGAGTCAAGCCATGTATTACTTAAAAGACACAAAATTATGCTGCAATATTGGACAACCTTAAAATGTCAGTAGCTTAAAACAACAGTTTATGTCTTGTACATGCTACATGTCCATCACAGATGAGCAGGAGACTCCAATCATTATAATAACTCAGAATTATAGGCTGATAAAGATACCGTCTCAACCCATGGTTTCATGATCACAGGAACAAGATTTAAAAAAAAAAAAGTGATCAAGCTCCCATTGACACCTAAAATTTGTTCTGAAGTCAGTTCTGCTCACATTCTACTGGTCAAATCAACTTTTGTGGGCAAAAAGAATGAAATAATGTTCTTTGCAGCAATGTGGATGCAGCTGGAGGCCATTACACTAAACAGATTAACACAGACACAGAAAACCAAATACTGCATTTTCTCACTTATAAGTGGAAGCTGAACGTTGGGTCTGCACAGAAACAAAGATGAGAAACAATAAACAGGAATTCCAAAAAATGGGAGGAAGGGAACAAAGGTTTAAAAACTACCTATCAAGTACTATATTCACTACTTGGGTGACAGGATCATTAGAAACCAAACCTCAGTATCACACAACATATCCATGTAACAAGCCTGCATATGTATCCCTTAATCTCAAATAAGATAATTTTTAAAAGAATATCAAAGATGTCTTTCTACTTTTGAGTGAAGCAAGCAGATTATAGGCCAGTATATATGGTATGATCACATTAATATAGAGAGAACAACAAGAATAGTATGTTGTAGTAAAAGCTTAGATAAAAAAAGGACTAAAATAAACAATATTTTTTTTAAGGTTCAATGTCAAGAAGAGGAACAGATATTAATGAAGAATAACACTGGCTACCATGCCACTAAGAAGCCTACACAATATTTTTCTTAAGTCCTGCTCTGTCCAGTGGCCTAGACAGAAGTTCTAGCGCGAACTTCCTTCCTCAAGGTCAGAAAATTAGCTGGTGATGATGAAAATGGGGATTGAGGTGATCATTTAATAAATGCTAGGCAAAAGTAAGAAACTACTGCCTTTTTAGTCATTTATTCAAAAAATGTATGTATGTGTACTATACTTCAGATACTCTCCAGGTACCTTTAGCTGCACTAAAGATATTAGTCAAATATGCCAAATGTGGTGTAGTAATGGTTGATTTTTTAAAAAAATTCTCTAGTCAAGATAATCATGAGTTTTTTACATTGCTAGTCTTCTGGAGTTGAAGATAGAGGACTGTCTTCCTTAATTGCTAGAAAACCCCCATGATGTTTTATAATGCACTTTGTCTTTGGACAAGAAACATCAGGAACAATGCAGGAAAAAGAGTAAGATAAGGACAAGGGGAAATTAATTAATATAAATGTTGGTCTCTCTGAGGATAGTCAGCAGTTCAGTGAGTTGTGTTCTAAAAAGGAGGTAGGTTTTGTACTGGTTTGGCTGGAGAACCTTCTATTTTTTCCATCTATCCATCCAGTCAACTAACTAGTCATTCAAAATCTCACTGTGATATAGGCACTAAACTAGAAAAGGGACATTCAGTAGCTAAAGAGATAAGAAAGATATAAAAGTAGACATTGTAGGAGGAATCTAGGTAATTATTAAGCTAGGCATATGTAGATCTAAATAGATCTTACTGCGTGACCATGTCAATAATTGGCAGCCAAAAAATGTCAAGCACTATGCTTGCTGCCTTTTATACATTAACCTATTTAACCCTTACAGAATGTGAAATGGACATTATGTTTTACAAATAATGAACATGATTATTATGTAAGTTAAGTAACTTGAGATAGTGATTCAATTTGTAAGAGACCGAATATGGATTCTGATTCCAAAGACCATTATCTTTCTATCATTCCATGCTAGGCACAAAATTCCGCCATGCAGCAGGGCAGGAAAACCTAGCCAAGCTGGAGTTCAATACAGAGCTATAATATTAGAAGGAAGAAGGAATGCTATGTAGTAAAAATGAGTCCATCATCCTATAGATTACCTAGCATAGAAGCACACCAGAAATCAGGTGCCACCAACCGGTCAGCCACCTAAAGGCACTGATACAAGGCTCTGCTTGTCCAGATCATCTCAGGAACTAAGTAGAGGTGATCTTGATGAAATAGGGGCATCATTAACTCCAGCTGAGGAATGTTGACATGGTGGTACTACAATTCCATCTGAGAAACAGAGCTTGAGATATAAGTTATTCAGGGTCCATATAGCATGTTTTTATATTCTCAGGAGAAGCTGAATTTTTTTAACTGAAATGTCTTTCAATATTAAAAGGACCATCTACCTTTCTGTTCCCAACATAGAAACAATGCCTCTTCAAGCTGCCAGCCAATGAGTAAATACAAACCTATTTTATCTTGTTTCCTGGGAACAATAAACATTCTTTAATTTGAAAACTTCTAATGAGGACAGCACACATCCGTGATACAGACAAACCATTGGATTGAGAACAGAAATATCAACATAGGCACAATCTCCTAATTTTCTCATCTTTGGTGTACATTAGTTGGTTAATGGGCTCAAGCCAGGATATCTACACAGACAAAACGAAGTGGATAATTGCACAATTATCTGATGAATTGAAACACCAAAGGAAGTGACTTTAGATAATTAAAATTTTGTTCTAAACTGCTGGAGCAGCTTTCTTTGGAGAAAAGTTATGGAGACAGGAGTAGAAGTATGTTTGTGGATTTGCCTTTCACATTTGCACTGCATTTTAGAGCTGTGTAGAGAGACTTAGCAGAGCTAGGAGACGAACCCAGTCTTTGGGCTATTTGCTGTAAGCTGCATGACTAGGAATGCCCCCTCTGCTGCTATCATTAGAGGCTGGTACATAAATAGAAATAAAACATGACCAAATCTTAGCCCTAGCACTTTCCTGTGAGCTTAGTGTTCATGATTTGAGAGAAAACCAGAACCTACCCTTTCACAATCTGGGGTCCAAGCTTTGTGATTGCACTGACACGATGTGCTAATACAGTGATGGGGTTCATCAGACAAGAATCCTTTGTTGGAGAAACACAGCCCCTTTCACGGTAAGATGGATGGAGGTAGGGAGAGCAGTTGTTGGGACCTAAGCCTTGTTATATGGCACTGGTACGTAACTGGTTTCCATGAGGCTTTGAAGGCAGCCAACTGCTTTGTAAGGGATCAGGCTTGGGCAGGTTAGCACTTATCTACAAGTATTATTATCCATGTTTGATAGATGAGAAAACTGAGACATAGAGAGAATGAATAGCTAGCTCAAAGACATATATTTAAAAAACAGGTAGATCCAGGGCCAAATCTGAAGTCTATTTGACACCAAAATTGCTATATTCTAATGACCTCGTATACCCTTAAAAATCTTATTTCCACAGAAATGAAAAGGAACTACATCTTTTAATTTATTACGTCCCTAAGGAATGTTTTCATGGGATAAGACAATAACTTTAGTATGCTAAAATAGCATCCCTCTAATCCCATCATAGAGTATCTTGTCATGACTGGCTCATTGAACCAGAATGATTCAAAATATTAAAAAGTGTAGCAGAGACTGTCCCTCAGAACTCAAGGTAAGAATTAAGAATTGAAACCAGATAGAGATTATGGAATATGCTAACATTCTTAGAGAAGGCAATTACTTGAATTATTTAAGTAGATACCATCATATGTACATACTAGTTAAATATTCAAAATATATGAAAATATATATCTAACCATATTTTCATGGGTCAAAATGGATTGAACATTGATAATTCTATGTAATGAAACTGTATGCTTAAAGGGAAAATTTAAGTATCTCATTCTCAAGGCAGTTTACAGGCAAGTTCAGCTCTGTGGATACAGCCTTCACCAACACAGCCAAGATTCCTCAAAGTTTGCATACCCCTCCAAAACAAACAACGAAAGCCTAAACAAAAAAGATAACACATGACATTGTATTTATGCAACCCTTTAATAAAGACTTTTTGTATCTTCAATAACTAATAAGTAAGAAATCATATAACAAAAGTAGTGAAGGTAGTAGTTAGAGCTCAATATTAATTCTGAGAAAAAAGTTTTCTACCTTCTATGACTTCCTAGGGAGTAAAAGTAGCTCCAAATGGCACAAGTATATGTCTAGCACCGAGTATAATAAATATCAAAGTGCAAATACTTTATTTAAAATTGAGAAATGAAGGGTTTTGAGTGATTATAATAACATAGGTCTTTTCATATAAAGGAGTCATGTTATAGAACTTCTACATTAAAATCTGCTTTCTAATAGCTCAGTAGTGCTCTCTTTGGTAAAATATGGGCAATGATTTCAGCAAAAATTAAAACATTCCTACTTGAAAAGCAAAGCAAGAAATGAATCACACATAAATTTCAAAAATGAGATGAAATTATGTGTCATATGTAATATCAAGTGGCAATACCAGGACACTAGACTGGGCAAGAATTACTATGAAAAATTGCCTGGTTTAAATAGCAATTAAGGATTTAATGGGTGAAAGTAATCAGGAATATGGGTGATCTAGCCAGTAAAGGAGCATTAAGTGGGTAATACAGTACTCAAAATATGCCCTGTGAATATTCATGAGTTGATCTTATTGTGACTTATCTACGTGGTGACATTTTCCAGTAGGAAAACATTTGACTATAAGAAAATAGCTCCTGAGCTTCTGAACAGTATAAAATTCATATTGTAAAGGAAGCAAAATTCAGGGCTACGCGTAAAGCTATGAGTAAATGACAGACAGTTAGATAAAATATTGGAGAATAAGGACTTTGCAATCTGAAATGATGATTTACCAATTCTGGAAAATCCATGCAGTTTTTATGTTCTTTCCAATAAATAGAAAACACCTGAAAAGTGATTGGTTTAACAAGATAGAAATATCTTCCTGGCTTAGTTCTCAGCATTTTTGCATATGCTTATTCACTTGAGATAATTGCTTTTATTAAAAAATTTTAAAAAGCTACAAAGAAGTTTCAGAAAAGAAAAAAAGTTTATGTCCAAAATAAGAAAAGTCAGCTCTTTGTTCTTGTGAAGCTACCTGGAAGGAAACAAATAACAATAACAGCAACAGGAACAGCAACAAAAATCCATTCAGGGAATAAAGGATCAACTTAGTTAAATGATAATTTCAGAACCCCCAGTGGATATGGAAATCAGAAGAACTAAAATATGTGTGTGCAAGTGAAATGTTAGCTGCACTTAACTCATACAAAAGAACCTGCTGAGAAAATGCATTGAGTTTGACCTGAATTAGCCAGATGGGCTGTCTAAGGCTGTTTCTGCCCATCACCAAATAGTAACAGAAGATTCAATAAATACATATGTATTTTGTTGCCATAGAATTTCTCATGAACAGACTGTCAACACCGTTTTTTTTTGTTTGTTTGTTTTTTGTTTTTTATTTTGGCCCGCAACATAACCATCAGCCAAACTGAATGGATTTCCCATACACAGTTTTTTGTCTTTAGGTGGTAGCTGAGCATGGTTTCAGGATCTGCAGGAGGGTAATCCCCCTGCTTTGGTCTGTTCACAAACCCAATACCTGTTTCTGAAGCTTCACCTTACAGAGATGATAATGGCTACTTTCCCTTTCTGGCATCACAAACATGAATACATTCAGCATCCAAGATTTAAATAAAGAAACATTCCTACAGCTTCTCAATAGGAAGAAAAATATTGATTCTATCCTAATAAATTTTGTTCCTTTCAGCCACCAAAGTCCAAATTTTACCCATTCAGATTAACCGAACTTTGGGTTCACCCCAAGTTCTGTGCAATTCCATGAGAAAAAGGAAGTGCACATTTTCTGCCTCTGCTCTTTTTATCTGTAAGTTTGAGATATGCAGATCTCTAAAGTTAATGTGAAGATGAATTTAACTTAAATGTATTGAAACTTAACAAGAACTCCAAACATTCTTCATTTCCATCAAAAGTGAAATTCTTGGTCAGCTTGCTTCCTGGGGAAAAAAAAAGGACGTGATCACTAGGGAGATGGATACTTATAATTAATACACCCTGTGAATGTCAGCTTCAGCATAACTTTTCCCTCCACACTTGTCATGGTGTCGCATTCATCCTTGAGGGATCCATCAATTTACACAGAAGCATCAGGAGGCCAGAAGGAAAGTTTGTCTTCATTTCTACCTTCCTTCCAAGGTTAACTACCATCGGATCACATTCAGACTAAAATAAGAAACACAGATTTTTTTTCCTAGGGTTTTAGTTCTTTAATGTAAAAAAGAAAAGAAAGAAAAATTAAGCCTAAAATGAGTGTGATGCATATTCATAAAGGTCAAAGCAATACTCAAGCTATTGCAGTGTTGGTGACCTTGAGCTATATCAACTTACTAACCTTGATCTGTAAAGGATCTGAAGAAATGTACAACAAAGATAGTGAATACTTGGAAATATAAAGATGTATCTATACACCTCTACTTATTAAAAAAAAAAAGTCCATGTAGGCATACAATTATAAAGGTATTGAACACAGCAAAACAAGGACAGGGGCTATGTCACTGTACTGAAGATCACAGTCTAAGGAGTGAGTCTAAGAATGAATCTGATAGTCAAAAAATGTGAAAGGCAAACAGAAGCTGAGCAAAAGTCGATCTTCACTTGCTATCTTCTACTTTTTTATTTTTGTCCTCAAGCCTCACATCAGCTCTTTTCTTACTCTTGATTTGTATAAAAATCCTGTATACTAAAATTTGCATTAAAATCCTGTATACTATTTTTTTAAATATTACTTTTTTCAGCTTCAGTTTAGCCTGGAATTTATGTATTCTGGGATTTTTTAAAATAATTGTATGGTTGGCCGGGCGCGGTGGCTCAAGCCTGTAATCCCAGCACTTTGGGAGGCCAAGACGGGCNAATTATCTCCCCTTGTAGATGATCAAATATCTTTTGCAACTGGCATAAATAGCTCCAAAAAAATCAGGTTACAAATATGTTCAAATAGAGAGGATCGTAAAGAGCTCTGACATGCTTGCATAAAGAGAAATTCAGTATTTCTGTTTTAAGGTTCCCTTTTTCTACCGAATAGTTGAAAAATGCCCAAGGGTATTTAATGTCCAAAAACTGTATCATTCCAATTTGCACTCCCATTGGAATCTAATAAAACCTAATGCTGACATTATTTCTCTTGTTTATTTTGTTTGTACAGGAACCTAAAGCTAGGTATCTCCAAGCAAGTGTTTGTTGTAGCTTCAATCAGTAAGACAGAGAGATCTGGCATTGTGGAATCTCTAAGAGAGAATGAACTCACCTTCAGGTCTTTCTTTTGTTCTTTGACACCCCAGAAATTCAGATACATTATCAGTTAAGCATGAGAAATGTATGTGTGGCCTACTCTGCCCTCTGAGTGACTCTGATATATTTTTACTTTCACTTTGACCTGCCACATTTGGTACTTTCAGTTTTTCTTTCCTCTTTATTAGAAATTCCAGGTTGCCATGATCCCTTTGTCCCAAGGTTTTTGTTAGTCTTCTTAAAATCAAAAATAGCCCAGAATATCAGTTTCCTTTAACATCTCATAAAAATTAAATGATTACTACGTTATATTAAGTATGTAGTTTCTACTTTTAGCAAAATAAGTTATTCCACATACATGTATATCCAATATAGACATTCTGTGATCTGTATTTGAAAATCATTTCTTACTTAATCATCTACATGAGTTTTGCAGCATACTCCTCCTACACCACTGATTCTTTGTTTCATTCCTCTTACTTTAGTTCAAATGCTCCCCATCATTTCTACCACTGCATTTTTATTGATTTTTTTCAGTTACAGACATTTTGAAGCTATAAAACTTTTTCTCTTCTCTAAACATTAAACTATCTTAAGAACAAATTATGTCCTTTCTTTCATAAATCTGGCCCTGCTAAGTCTCAACAGAGGCTTTGGCAATTATATTTTGTGTATGTGTGTTTAAATATAATCCTGGCTCTCTTCCCTGTGCTGCAAATAATTTATTTACTTTGAATTATCTACATTGTCTCAGATTAATCTTATCTCTGGTTTCCCTCTTCAGTAACTTTTTAAAATTTAGCTTAATGATACTTCATTCTCTCAACCATACTGGAATGCAGATAGTCTCCAAGTCCTTTTAATATTTCCTCCAGCAGAGAGTACAATTTCACGTGTAGCAGATTAAACTAGTATAAAACTTGGGGTAAAACAGACATCTTAAATATATGCTTTGCACATTCCTACAGCAATCCTCTAGTTTCCAGTATTTATTGGAGTGTCAGATGAATTATATGTCTTCGTTAACACCCTGTAAACATCACCTACTAATTTCCATGAAGATTTTCCTATTTCCAAGGCTTTGGGATGCAGATCCTAGGAAAATAGAAGGAGGGAGTTGTTCAATATATGCAATTTCTGGTTCCCTCTCCCCTTTTTAGGTTGAGATAACATAGTTTACCAGGCACTCAGGGCAGGATGTTTAGTCAAGTATTTACCTCAAGTTGTCAAAGGCAAGAGGCTAAGAAACAGATTAAATTTGTTGCACAAAGGAATGTTTTTACATAATCTAACTAGAAATTCCTTGAAAACAGACACATACTGTTAAAAACAATAACAACCACACAAACACACACAAAAATACTTGAACAGAAGACATTGGCTTCTTCTTCTACAACTTACCCCAGTATTTTCTCAAAGTGAATAGAACCATGGGCAAGTTTGCAGCTAGGCATCTAAGATATGTTATCATGAGCAAGTTAAAGTCTGCAAGTCAAAATTCAAGTCTTCAAAGGTCTGAAGGAATCACCATGCCTATGGTTAAAGAAAATGTATATCTTGATTCTTGGAGATTAGATAAGCGAGACACTAACTCCAATCATCATGCAGAAGAAGTGAGTTTAACTCCAGGGTAAGGCTGACTTCCTCTTTGACATCTGATCTGTCATAGATGCTCTCTGCCTACTTGTAGATGTCTGAAGGCCTGAAAAGCATACACCTAGGTAGGCCAGGGTACTGTTGCCCAGGCACATTCTGTCCATGGATAAGGTGGGCATAGAAATTTTGTATCCCCAGAAATTTTGTATACAATTATTCCTTGTCATCAAGGGGATTTATGTCACTATTTGGTGAAATAAACAGCACACATAAAACAGAATTGCTACTGAAGTACTAGTTTTGAGTAGATTCAAAGAAAATGATGAAGGTGGTCTGACATAAACACACAACAATAATAATATTTACTGAACACATTCTATATGCCAGACTTCATACTAAGTGTCTTATATCATTTATTTCTCACATTACACCCGTGAGTCAGATACCATCACTTCTTTTACTTACAGATCAGGAGAGCACATTAGATTAGATTACATGAAGTTAGGCAAGTAGTAAGAATTGGTACAGGTCCTGTAACCCAGAACAGTTGGACTCACATCCTGAACCCTCACGGACATCCTCAGCAGGATCCTGAAGGTAGACAGGTGGAGAGAATAGTAAAGCCTGTATTTTAAAAATGCAGTGTCTATTAAAGGTCTATTACAATGTCTATTACAGCTCTCTATGTTGAAGCCTTCTTGATAGAAGGGTAAAATAGACATCTTAAATACATGCTTTATACACTCCTACAACAGTCTTTGTAATTTCCAGTATTTATTGGAGTGTCAGATGAATTGTATATCCAGGCTTCTTGATAGAAGGCTTCGACATAGACCTGTAAATGCAGACCTTCATAAATTGTTGTCTTCCCCACAGATTCAGCAAAAGGAATTGATAGAATTATTTCCTTCACAAGTCCAGCAGGTACTCCTTATCAGAAACACCTGAATTTAATCCTTGTCTTCAGATTTCAGGATAAGACCTTTGAGAGGCCATTAAACTATTCCAAGCCTCAGTGTCCACATCTGCCAAATGGGAATAATAATAGTAAGTATGTCATAGGACTATCATGAGGATTAAATATTTCCTACAGCACATTTAGCTCTGTGTCTAATATACAGCAATCACTCAATAAATACTAGTTATTTACACTGTGCAAGGCACAGTGTTTATTGTTTAAGTTGAGAAGGAGAATAGAGATGTGAATGGATACAGATAGAATGACATAGGGGAGTTAGTTGTTTAAGTTGAGAAGGAGAATAGAGATGTGAATGGATACAGATAGAATGACATAGGGGAGTTGGTTCACCTTTTCCATGAAGGCTTCTAGTAATTTCAGTCCAGCAAAGATTCTGTCCCTTCTTGGAATCTCATAGCATTCAGTAGGTATAACAATATGTTTATTTGTTATACCTGCAAAATAATACATGTTCTGTGAAAACTGGGCCTGCTTCTCCTCTGAGCAGGTTACTGAGGAAAGCAGAAAACAGCATATCAAAAGAAAAGCAGGTTTGATGCTAGAGAAGGTGCTACCCAGGGAGTGGAGGGAGATGAGAGAAGTTTAATGTTGCATATACCAACCTGGCAGTGTTCCCCTGGGAATAGTCTCCAACGGGGAAAGGACAGAGTTAAACTAATTTAATTACATCAATTAGATTGGGGTATCCCAAATGCCTATAGTCCTCCTCCAAATTGAGAAATTTCAGAAGTTGGTTTGGAGTGACCCCTCTTCTATTACCACACACGTCTCCCTCCTTCTAGTGAACTCACAACTGTATTTTCCAGACACTCAATACCCTCACAGTCCTTTGTATAGAGAATACTTTTCAGTTTGCTTTCTTAGAGAGTTACTTTCACAAAACAACTTTTACTTTCTTACTAATTTCCTCTCGCCCAACTGATTGTTTTACAGATGCATTGAACTATAATTGACAAATAAAATGGTAAATATTCAAGGTGTACAATGTGATGATTTGATATACATATATACTGTGTATTGATTATCACGATCAAATTAATCAACACATGCATTACCACACATAGTTACTACTGTGTGTGTATATATGATGAGGACACTTAGAAGGAGATGTTGGTCAAAGGATACAAGACTGTCTCACACGATTAACTGCGTTTTCAGTGTAGCTAGTGTCTGCTGTGCATCCGAAGTGAAGTGATGTAATTAAACACATTTTCTAAGGTATGAATGAGTGATGCCTTCTTGATCTTACCAGGATTATACATACTTTAAAAAAGGTATGCTTAAAATATGTATGTTGAATCATAGGGTATGTTTAGAATCTAAATTAAGCTGTAGTTTGTAGAAATCAAGCTCTTTTGTATGTTGAAGGGAAAATGAGATTTTAGGCAATATGAGAGATTATAGAGTTTTATGGCAATGTGGACAAGTATCCATTCTTGTGGCATGCTTGACCAAGAGCTTCTCTGTTTTATTGGGAAAGACCATCTTACAGAATACTGTTAAGTAATGCATTCATTTACAACTCTAAGGAATTCTAGTTTGAAAATATTTGCCAATGATTTTGAGTTTCCTTCTGGGAAGATGGTGACAATTCCAGAAAAAATTCAGCAACAAGAAGGCACAAGAACCAATGCCATTTGAATTGGTTTGACATAAAGAAAACCAGGTGGATGGAAAATTCTGGCTTTTCATCTCAGCTAGGGACTTACACGCCCCTGATGAAAAGGACTCAAGCCACAGCATTGAGTACTGCTCAATAAAGATGTTTTCCCAGTATGTGGCAGCAGTTAAAAGCAAATAGGTTCCCGGGATATAACAAAAGGGTTGGAAGATACAGTGGCACAATGAACAATGAAGGCTTTCTCTTCAGAAAGACTGGACGCCTGCCATCTTAGCACCTGAAAGCTATGAGGCGGGTTGAAAGAATCCTGAACAATGTGTCGGAGACAGCTTGAAGTGAGGATGATCTATTCTGAATATCTGGGAAGGCGAATTACTGGCAGTCAGATGGAAGGATTCACAATTAAGAAAGCCATGGCAAAAGCTGATCAGATTCTGCTTTCTACTAGGCTTCATGCTTCAAAACAACCAGAACTCCATTTTATTAAAATGCTTATCACTGTCAGTTAAGGAGACAGGAGTCTGTTTGACAGCATTGCCTAAAAGGCATTGTTAGGGATGCTGGCAGGACTCTCAGGCCACCTGACCTAGACAGGGCTCTTACTTATGCATCCTCATAGCACAGCCCTGGAAGCTAAACTACATTTCCAAGACAAGTCAGGCTGATTTCTAGATTAAATTCCCTTGTCCACTGCTGTGTGCTTCACCGAATGTGGTAAGCTGAGCGTGAACTTGAGCAAAGGGCTGTTGAGCAAATAAAGGCAGATAAAGAATGTTAAAAGGACTAAAAAAAAGTATAAATTGCAAACTGTCAGATCATCCACAGCCTCAGCCAAGTCCAAATGGCTTCATTTCTCTTTTCTACCCTGGCCCGTCCGCTTGAGTCTCTCCCGCTGGTGTTTTGGGATACAGTCCAGGCCATTATGAACAGATCCAACAATGTGCAATGATCTTGAAGCTTGCAGAAAAGTTCGAGACTACTTAAATTACACCCCATTTATCTTTACCAGGGGATCTTGTAGTTCTGTCAAAAGTGTCTTTAGGCCCTGGTGAGCTAACTTGCCGTAGTTCTACCATTTGGGAAAGATTTAGAGGTACAGCTCATAACAAATGCTGAGGATTTAGTATTTCTTTTAGTTGAATCTTCTATCTACTCCTATTTCAATGACTGGAACCTCTTTCCTTCCATAAATTATGCCTATTCTCCCTTTGGTGTCTTTTCAGCTAGATGTGAAAACATACCCCTTTGACAACCTTGACCTTCACCCAAACTTAAGAAGACTCCATACTCAACCAAGTCATTTATTAAATGTTTAATTGCCTGGGGTATAGGTGGTTCAACTCCCCAGGTTTCTTCATATGATGTCTTTCCCTCTCCTATTAGCATTTAATAAAACAATGCTTTAGGGAAACTACTGGAGTTTCCAAGAAATCAAGTAAAAGAGTGTGTGGTGGTATGACAAGAACCCTGGATCTAGAGTCAGCGGAGTTGAACTGGACACCAAGCTCCACCCTTAGAAATTATGTTTTTTTTAGAAAATCTGTTTGGCTCAGTCTTGGTGTCTTCATCTGTGAAATGAGGATAATGTCCGCCCCATGATGTTTGCTAACTACCTGATGTGATACACATCAGAGCTATTTCATCCAATGCCTTGTGTTGAGTAATTGATTTTCCTCTTTCTCTTCCTTTGCTTCACTTTTAACTTACTGCCTCTCCACTTTCATGCTCTACCTGTGTCACTCCCTCTCTTCCTTTCTTCCTTTCTTCCTTCCCTTTTCTGTAACCCACTATATCTGCCATGTTTCCCACCTGTCCCTTCTGCTCTTACCAGGAAGGTAATTAACATAGTCTACACATGCAGTGCACTTTCCTGTAGATTTTTTGCTTGCATGTCCCTAAATCATGTCTACAATCACCTCTCCATTTTGGTGCTCCAAACATTTTCCAAATACCAAATACTCTCTGTCCTTCAAAAGATTCTACCTCAGTTTTCCTTCACCAGGACCTTGTCTGTTAATTCTACCCAATGTTACTGTGTTTTGTTGTTGTTGTTGTTGTTGGTTTTTGTTTTTTTTTTTTTGATTTTTTTTTTTTTCAGTTTTACTCTACTTACTGTATTTTCCTTTAATATTTTATTCGGGTTTTGTCTATTTAGTTATATTCTAAGCATTCTAAGCTCTCAAATGGTGAGTTTGTGTATCTTTTGCATTTCCTAAAGTACCTATTATATTTGTGGGTATAGTTTAAGTTTTATATAAAATATGTTAGGCCGGGCGCGGTGGCTCAAGCCTGTAATCCCAGCACTTTGGGAGGCCGAGACGGGCGGATCACGAGGTCAGGAGATCGAGACCATCCTGGCT
>NW_016808040.1:1531608-1538790 GCF_001698545.2 Rhinopithecus bieti
AATAATAATAATAATAATAATAATAATAATAATAATAATAATTGTATGGTTTTCTGTTGCATTTGTTCTTAGTCGTGTGTGTGTGTGTGTGCGTGTGTGTGTGTGTGTGTTTTCTTCTATCTTTTTACGCTTGGGCTTCATCGGATTTTAAAACCAGCAAAGTTACATTTTCTCTAAAAGAATCTTCATGCTCAGAATGCATAATCTTAATTTTATTTTTCAGACTTTTCCATCTCCTCTTTACCCACACAACTTTCTCAGTGATGTTTGTTTAGTCAGTATCAAGATACTCTTTTAGTTCCTTCTCTGCTTTATTATTTTTCCATCTTTTTTCTCTAATTGTGCTGTCTTCTGTTCTTGATATTCCAACACCAGCAGCAATGGTTACAGCTGCTCTTCCTGGATCTATCTTTGTCCTTGATGTGCTCTCTACCTTGGCAATATTGTCCAGTTCCGTTTCTGCCTAGATACCCACCAGCAACTTAAAATTCTTATGTCCAAAACCTAGTTTACCAACCCTCTACCCAAATTATCTCCCCTTGTAGATGATCAAATATCTTTTGCAACTGGCATAAATAGCTCCAAAAAAATCAGGTTACAAATATGTTCAAATAGAGAGGATCGTAAAGAGCTCTGACATGCTTGCATAAAGAGAAATTCAGTATTTCTGTTTTAAGGTTCCCTTTTCTACCGAATAGTTGAAAATGCCCAAGGGTATTTAATGTCCAAAACTGTATCATTCCAATTTGCACTCCCATTGGAATCTAATAAAACCTAATGCTGACATTATTTCTCTTGTTTATTTTGTTTGTACAGGAACCTAAAGCTAGGTATCTCCAAGCAAGTGTTTGTTGTAGCTTCAATCAGTAAGACAGAGAGATCTGGCATTGTGGAATCTCTAAGAGAGAATGAACTCACCTTCAGGTCTTTCTTTTGTTCTTTGACACCCCAGAAATTCAGATACATTATCAGTTAAGCATGAGAAATGTATGTGTGGCCTACTCTGCCCTCTGAGTGACTCTGATATATTTTACTTTCACTTTGACCTGCCACATTTGGTACTTTCAGTTTTCTTTCCTCTTTATTAGAAATTCCAGGTTGCCATGATCCCTTTGTCCCAAGGTTTTGTTAGTCTTCTTAAAATCAAAATAGCCCAGAATATCAGTTTCCTTTAACATCTCATAAAATTAAATGATTACTACGTTATATTAAGTATGTAGTTTCTACTTTTAGCAAAATAAGTTATTCCACATACATGTATATCCAATATAGACATTCTGTGATCTGTATTTGAAAATCATTTCTTACTTAATCATCTACATGAGTTTTGCAGCATACTCCTCCTACACCACTGATTCTTTGTTTCATTCCTCTTACTTTAGTTCAAATGCTCCCCATCATTTCTACCACTGCATTTTATTGATTTTTTTCAGTTACAGACATTTTGAAGCTATAAAACTTTTCTCTTCTCTAAACATTAAACTATCTTAAGAACAAATTATGTCCTTTCTTTCATAAATCTGGCCCTGCTAAGTCTCAACAGAGGCTTTGGCAATTATATTTTGTGTATGTGTGTTTAAATATAATCCTGGCTCTCTTCCCTGTGCTGCAAATAATTTATTTACTTTGAATTATCTACATTGTCTCAGATTAATCTTATCTCTGGTTTCCCTCTTCAGTAACTTTTAAAATTTAGCTTAATGATACTTCATTCTCTCAACCATACTGGAATGCAGATAGTCTCCAAGTCCTTTTAATATTTCCTCCAGCAGAGAGTACAATTTCACGTGTAGCAGATTAAACTAGTATAAAACTTGGGGTAAAACAGACATCTTAAATATATGCTTTGCACATTCCTACAGCAATCCTCTAGTTTCCAGTATTTATTGGAGTGTCAGATGAATTATATGTCTTCGTTAACACCCTGTAAACATCACCTACTAATTTCCATGAAGATTTTCCTATTTCCAAGGCTTTGGGATGCAGATCCTAGGAAAATAGAAGGAGGGAGTTGTTCAATATATGCAATTTCTGGTTCCCTCTCCCCTTTTAGGTTGAGATAACATAGTTTACCAGGCACTCAGGGCAGGATGTTTAGTCAAGTATTTACCTCAAGTTGTCAAAGGCAAGAGGCTAAGAAACAGATTAAATTTGTTGCACAAAGGAATGTTTTACATAATCTAACTAGAAATTCCTTGAAAACAGACACATACTGTTAAAACAATAACAACCACACAAACACACACAAAATACTTGAACAGAAGACATTGGCTTCTTCTTCTACAACTTACCCCAGTATTTTCTCAAAGTGAATAGAACCATGGGCAAGTTTGCAGCTAGGCATCTAAGATATGTTATCATGAGCAAGTTAAAGTCTGCAAGTCAAAATTCAAGTCTTCAAAGGTCTGAAGGAATCACCATGCCTATGGTTAAAGAAAATGTATATCTTGATTCTTGGAGATTAGATAAGCGAGACACTAACTCCAATCATCATGCAGAAGAAGTGAGTTTAACTCCAGGGTAAGGCTGACTTCCTCTTTGACATCTGATCTGTCATAGATGCTCTCTGCCTACTTGTAGATGTCTGAAGGCCTGAAAAGCATACACCTAGGTAGGCCAGGGTACTGTTGCCCAGGCACATTCTGTCCATGGATAAGGTGGGCATAGAAATTTTGTATCCCCAGAAATTTTGTATACAATTATTCCTTGTCATCAAGGGGATTTATGTCACTATTTGGTGAAATAAACAGCACACATAAAACAGAATTGCTACTGAAGTACTAGTTTTGAGTAGATTCAAAGAAAATGATGAAGGTGGTCTGACATAAACACACAACAATAATAATATTTACTGAACACATTCTATATGCCAGACTTCATACTAAGTGTCTTATATCATTTATTTCTCACATTACACCCGTGAGTCAGATACCATCACTTCTTTTACTTACAGATCAGGAGAGCACATTAGATTAGATTACATGAAGTTAGGCAAGTAGTAAGAATTGGTACAGGTCCTGTAACCCAGAACAGTTGGACTCACATCCTGAACCCTCACGGACATCCTCAGCAGGATCCTGAAGGTAGACAGGTGGAGAGAATAGTAAAGCCTGTATTTTAAAATGCAGTGTCTATTAAAGGTCTATTACAATGTCTATTACAGCTCTCTATGTTGAAGCCTTCTTGATAGAAGGGTAAAATAGACATCTTAAATACATGCTTTATACACTCCTACAACAGTCTTTGTAATTTCCAGTATTTATTGGAGTGTCAGATGAATTGTATATCCAGGCTTCTTGATAGAAGGCTTCGACATAGACCTGTAAATGCAGACCTTCATAAATTGTTGTCTTCCCCACAGATTCAGCAAAAGGAATTGATAGAATTATTTCCTTCACAAGTCCAGCAGGTACTCCTTATCAGAAACACCTGAATTTAATCCTTGTCTTCAGATTTCAGGATAAGACCTTTGAGAGGCCATTAAACTATTCCAAGCCTCAGTGTCCACATCTGCCAAATGGGAATAATAATAGTAAGTATGTCATAGGACTATCATGAGGATTAAATATTTCCTACAGCACATTTAGCTCTGTGTCTAATATACAGCAATCACTCAATAAATACTAGTTATTTACACTGTGCAAGGCACAGTGTTTATTGTTTAAGTTGAGAAGGAGAATAGAGATGTGAATGGATACAGATAGAATGACATAGGGGAGTTAGTTGTTTAAGTTGAGAAGGAGAATAGAGATGTGAATGGATACAGATAGAATGACATAGGGGAGTTGGTTCACCTTTTCCATGAAGGCTTCTAGTAATTTCAGTCCAGCAAAGATTCTGTCCCTTCTTGGAATCTCATAGCATTCAGTAGGTATAACAATATGTTTATTTGTTATACCTGCAAAATAATACATGTTCTGTGAAAACTGGGCCTGCTTCTCCTCTGAGCAGGTTACTGAGGAAAGCAGAAAACAGCATATCAAAAAGAAAAGCAGGTTTGATGCTAGAGAAGGTGCTACCCAGGGAGTGGAGGGAGATGAGAGAAGTTTAATGTTGCATATACCAACCTGGCAGTGTTCCCCTGGGAATAGTCTCCAACGGGGAAAGGACAGAGTTAAACTAATTTAATTACATCAATTAGATTGGGGTATCCCAAATGCCTATAGTCCTCCTCCAAATTGAGAAATTTCAGAAGTTGGTTTGGAGTGACCCCTCTTCTATTACCACACACGTCTCCCTCCTTCTAGTGAACTCACAACTGTATTTTTCCAGACACTCAATACCCTCACAGTCCTTTGTATAGAGAATACTTTTCAGTTTGCTTTCTTAGAGAGTTACTTTCACAAAACAACTTTTTACTTTCTTACTAATTTCCTCTCGCCCAACTGATTGTTTTACAGATGCATTGAACTATAATTGACAAATAAAAATGGTAAATATTCAAGGTGTACAATGTGATGATTTGATATACATATATACTGTGTATTGATTATCACGATCAAATTAATCAACACATGCATTACCACACATAGTTACTACTGTGTGTGTATATATGATGAGGACACTTAGAAGGAGATGTTGGTCAAAGGATACAAGACTGTCTCACACGATTAACTGCGTTTTTCAGTGTAGCTAGTGTCTGCTGTGCATCCGAAGTGAAGTGATGTAATTAAACACATTTTTCTAAGGTATGAATGAGTGATGCCTTCTTGATCTTACCAGGATTATACATACTTTAAAAAAGGTATGCTTAAAATATGTATGTTGAATCATAGGGTATGTTTAGAATCTAAATTAAGCTGTAGTTTGTAGAAATCAAGCTCTTTTGTATGTTGAAGGGAAAATGAGATTTTAGGCAATATGAGAGATTATAGAGTTTTTATGGCAATGTGGACAAGTATCCATTCTTGTGGCATGCTTGACCAAGAGCTTCTCTGTTTTATTGGGAAAGACCATCTTACAGAATACTGTTAAGTAATGCATTCATTTACAACTCTAAGGAATTCTAGTTTGAAAATATTTGCCAATGATTTTGAGTTTCCTTCTGGGAAGATGGTGACAATTCCAGAAAAAATTCAGCAACAAGAAGGCACAAGAACCAATGCCATTTGAATTGGTTTGACATAAAGAAAACCAGGTGGATGGAAAAATTCTGGCTTTTCATCTCAGCTAGGGACTTACACGCCCCCTGATGAAAAGGACTCAAGCCACAGCATTGAGTACTGCTCAATAAAGATGTTTTCCCAGTATGTGGCAGCAGTTAAAAAGCAAATAGGTTCCCGGGATATAACAAAAAGGGTTGGAAGATACAGTGGCACAATGAACAATGAAGGCTTTCTCTTCAGAAAGACTGGACGCCTGCCATCTTAGCACCTGAAAGCTATGAGGCGGGTTGAAAGAATCCTGAACAATGTGTCGGAGACAGCTTGAAGTGAGGATGATCTATTCTGAATATCTGGGAAGGCGAATTACTGGCAGTCAGATGGAAGGATTCACAATTAAGAAAGCCATGGCAAAAGCTGATCAGATTCTGCTTTCTACTAGGCTTCATGCTTCAAAACAACCAGAACTCCATTTTATTAAAATGCTTATCACTGTCAGTTAAGGAGACAGGAGTCTGTTTGACAGCATTGCCTAAAAGGCATTGTTAGGGATGCTGGCAGGACTCTCAGGCCACCTGACCTAGACAGGGCTCTTACTTATGCATCCTCATAGCACAGCCCTGGAAGCTAAACTACATTTCCAAGACAAGTCAGGCTGATTTCTAGATTAAATTCCCTTGTCCACTGCTGTGTGCTTCACCGAATGTGGTAAGCTGAGCGTGAACTTGAGCAAAGGGCTGTTGAGCAAATAAAGGCAGATAAAGAATGTTAAAAGGACTAAAAAAAAGTATAAATTGCAAACTGTCAGATCATCCACAGCCTCAGCCAAGTCCAAATGGCTTCATTTCTCTTTTCTACCCTGGCCCGTCCGCTTGAGTCTCTCCCGCTGGTGTTTTTGGGATACAGTCCAGGCCATTATGAACAGATCCAACAATGTGCAATGATCTTGAAGCTTGCAGAAAAGTTCGAGACTACTTAAATTACACCCCATTTATCTTTACCAGGGGATCTTGTAGTTCTGTCAAAAGTGTCTTTAGGCCCTGGTGAGCTAACTTGCCGTAGTTCTACCATTTGGGAAAGATTTAGAGGTACAGCTCATAACAAATGCTGAGGATTTAGTATTTCTTTTTAGTTGAATCTTCTATCTACTCCTATTTCAATGACTGGAACCTCTTTCCTTCCATAAATTATGCCTATTCTCCCTTTGGTGTCTTTTCAGCTAGATGTGAAAACATACCCCTTTGACAACCTTGACCTTCACCCAAACTTAAGAAGACTCCATACTCAACCAAGTCATTTATTAAATGTTTAATTGCCTGGGGTATAGGTGGTTCAACTCCCCAGGTTTCTTCATATGATGTCTTTCCCTCTCCTATTAGCATTTAATAAAACAATGCTTTAGGGAAACTACTGGAGTTTCCAAGAAATCAAGTAAAAGAGTGTGTGGTGGTATGACAAGAACCCTGGATCTAGAGTCAGCGGAGTTGAACTGGACACCAAGCTCCACCCTTAGAAATTATGTTTTTTTTAGAAAATCTGTTTGGCTCAGTCTTGGTGTCTTCATCTGTGAAATGAGGATAATGTCCGCCCCCATGATGTTTGCTAACTACCTGATGTGATACACATCAGAGCTATTTCATCCAATGCCTTGTGTTGAGTAATTGATTTTTCCTCTTTCTCTTCCTTTGCTTCACTTTTTAACTTACTGCCTCTCCACTTTCATGCTCTACCTGTGTCACTCCCTCTCTTCCTTTCTTCCTTTCTTCCTTCCCTTTTCTGTAACCCACTATATCTGCCATGTTTCCCACCTGTCCCTTCTGCTCTTACCAGGAAGGTAATTAACATAGTCTACACATGCAGTGCACTTTCCTGTAGATTTTTTGCTTGCATGTCCCTAAATCATGTCTACAATCACCTCTCCATTTTGGTGCTCCAAACATTTTCCAAATACCAAATACTCTCTGTCCTTCAAAAGATTCTACCTCAGTTTTTCCTTCACCAGGACCTTGTCTGTTAATTCTACCCAATGTTACTGTGTTTTTGTTGTTGTTGTTGTTGTTGGTTGTTTTTTTTTTTTTTT